>NC_041397.2:44835499-45095499 GCF_900747795.2 Erpetoichthys calabaricus | reverse complement strand
CCAGTAGGTTCTTGTTCAGTTTGTTTTATTCAGATTTTTTTTGGCTTACACTTATGTCTTTGAGGAAATAAAAATTTTAAATGTAATGGTATATGACAGGTATGTAGCAATAAACTGGCCATTGCAATACATGACAATAATTAAATTAAAAAGCTAATTTTTCTTGCTTTGCCCTATCCTTTGTCTATGATAACAATAAGTATTCTTTTAACTGCATGCCTCTCTTTATGTGGTAATCAGATCAATTAGCTGTCCTGCAACAACTGCCTTACTGTTCCTCCATTAAAACCGTTATTATGTGCTGGAACAATACCAGGTCTCATAAAAAGGAAGCTTTTCAAACTTGTGTCCCACATTTAATAACATTAATTTTGCTTTTAAGCTCAGTACTCTTTGAGGTAATAGACAGCAGACTTGAGTCAATTAGAGAAACAAGCAGTATTTCTGCTGTTGCCTCTTGAGAAAAAGTAGTCCTTCCTCCCCTTTTAAATCTTTTAATATATGGTATAATTCTACCTGGGATTCTGCAATCGAGTCTTTTTTATTTTTTCATGCAAAAACAAAATAAAGCACATGGTTAATGCAGCTTAATATAATTATATTTTTTACACTAAGATAAGTAATTTAGTAGTGTATCCTTTTGTATTGTTGAGATAATAAGAGCAGAATGTGCATGGTAATTGTTATTTAGATATGGTAAATGTTCTTTTAAGTACTGTATTTGACCCTATATAATAAACACAATTTCACTAAATGTCAATGGTAAAGCTGTCATTACTACAATTTTTTAAACTTACTGTTGTCTCAGTAATTGATTGCAGGGTGCCTAACCAGTCTAAAATAATAAAGAGTAAAAGAGAACTTGGATAAAAAGAAACAAAGCAAGCTGTGGTTCAAGAAAGACCTACAGATGTCCCACATAAGAGCTATGAAGCAGTACCACATCTGAGTAAGCTTTAGTGCTACTTTCCTTCTAGGTGCAGCAGAAACATCTAGAAAGGAGAATCCAAGATTCAGTGCTTTAGTATATAAAATAGAGATGGAGAAAAAATGTATAAAATAAAAAGGGACAAAAATAGATATGGTACTAGATTACTATCAGGTCTGAATGGAACAGATGAACCCAGACAGACATTTGATAGCCCTAAGATGAACACAGTAATCAGCTCACAATAAACTTACTTTAGACAATCATTACATATTTTACTGCTATAAAAATTAAAACAGTAAAGCATTCCACCATGCCTAGTTTCTGTTTTTACATTAATCACAACATTTTATCAGGGTTCTTTTCAACTATTAAACCACAAATATAGGAGTGGGTAAAGAGAGATCGGTAAAATCGTTTAGACCTAAAAGACCTCTAGCTCTGGTCACCCATGTTGGTGAAATAATCAGGGTGTATTACAAAAGATTTAGACACTCCTTAGACACTAAAAGAGTAATTTAAATTCATCCAAAATAAACTGGAGAAATGCTTATACTTTTTTAATTTGATTCCTATCAGACAGTTTTTTCTTTGTAGCACTTTGTGCATGAGTGTATATATACTGGAACACTGAGTTTATTTGTGTGTGTGTGTATATTTATATATGTATATATCTATTATAATGGATGGTATGCAGGATTGGAAGGCCCAGTTAGTACAGAAACAGTGGCCGGATGATCCCTTCCTTACCCAGGAAGGTGACAGCAGATGCAAGAACAGAAGAGAGCATGCTGGCATACCACCAGGTTTAGATCGAAGAACAATACCTGGCCAGGAGGCCATTGTGAAGGAAGGACAGGGGGAGATAACCTGTCAGGACTATGGCCTCCCCAGTACACTACATGGCAGCCTCCTCAGTCAGCATTCCCACACTACTGGGACTTCTAATCCTGTGGGGCAGTCCTGTTGGGTTCTGTGACCTGGAAGAACTTCAAACAGACTATGCCCCAGCACTGGAAGTACTCCCAGGGCCAAGATATAAGAAGCTGCTTGAGTTGGGTGGAAGAGGACAAAGCTTGCATGGAGGAGTGGAAAGAGAAAGAAATGAAGAGAAACATTAAGAGAATTGTGCCTGTGGTTATTATAAGAATCCTTTTTCTAAGCCATTTATATGAATAAACCTGCATTTGCACCTGTGGCCTGTCTTGTGATGACTGTGTCTACGCTTTGGGGTTCTTCAACTCCCCCCACTGATCAGTTTGTGTGTGTATATTGGGGCAGATGACCAGGGACCTTGCCCCACCGGGACGCCTGGAGCAGGGAAGGACTGGGAGAGGGGCAATGTCTATCCCTGGGCGCAAGAGGGCAGCCCCCCTGATTTCCATCAAGGACTACGGATACGGAGCTGGGGAGCTCAACCCTGTGGGGGTCCGAGGCCCACCCCAGGGGAGAGAAAAGGACTGAGTAGTCATGTGTGAGTTGGTGGAACCGAATTGTAAATAGTTATAAATAAACACGTGTGTGTTAGAAATTTGGTGGCATGTCTGTCTGTGGCCGGGCTATCTGTTACAATATACACTGTAACAAGGCACTATATAGGCACCTGACCCGACACAGAAGGACACAGAGGCACGTATAAAACCAATACAGACTTTTTATTTTCTTCACCCGTGGGCGCACATCTTCCCCGTGACCCACAGGCAATACACAGTCCAAAAGCACTTAATACACACACCAACAGTTTCTCCCTTTTACCACCACTCCTCTGCTAGCGTAGTCTTCCTCCTCCCGACCCTGGCTCTTTGAGTGGTGGTGGCTGGCCCATTTTATAGCCCACCCGGAAGCGTTCCAGATGCTTGACCACCTGGTCCTAATTGCACTTCCGGGTGGGGCTGAAGATACGTCCAGCAGGGCTGTTGAAAACAGACAGCCCCCCCTAGCGGCCACCCCGGGCCCCAACCAGGCTGTGGAGGACTCCATCTCCCATGAAGCCCTGCAGGAGGTTGGGGAATCACCATCGGCCAGGGAGGCTGCCACAAAGCATCCCGGGAGAGGTATTGAGCTGCCCATGGCTGCTCCCCCGGAACGTAAGCAGCAGGGGCGTCCCGGCCGGGCATGGAACCCAGCCGTTCGCCACAACACACTCACAAATTTTATATATATTTATATATAGCGTCCACAATGGATGGATTCTCTGCTCTTTACATGGCTCTTACACGTGGATCGCTATCTTTAAAAGGACTGCTTGCCTTTTGCCGCACTAGTTGGGAGTTGCCGTTTTTATATGCGCTCCTGATATTGATGATGCAATGCCAACTCATTCTTTTGTTGACTCATCCCTGGCTGATGTAACTTGTCAAGCACCATTGCAATACATATATTAATACAAGAATACAGAGTTCATAAAACGTACAGGGTAAAATGTTCATTTTGACAATGGCAAGACCAGATTGAAAGGAGACAAAAGTTTAAATTGCTAATAGCGATGATTACATCAATCGGGGGGACAGAGGAAGGGAAGGAGGATGGGTGACAAAGATTATGAAGAATTCGCAAAGGACCATGTTAGAATCCCTTCTATTACTTTTATTTTGTATTATTTCTGATGTCATTTTTTTTTTGTTTTAATCAGTTTGTATTTGGGTGTATTGCTTTTTGTGAGTTTAGATATTATTCCATAATTGTCTTTCTTTTGCTAAAGTATTTTGTAATTGTCTTGAATATGTTTTGTAGATAAATAGATAGATAGATACTTTATTAATCCCAATGGGAAATTCACATTCTTCAGCAGCAGCATACTGATACAATAAATAATATTAAAGAATGATAATAATGCAGGTGAAAAACAGACAATAACTATGTATAATGTTAAATGTTAACGTTTACCCCCCCGGGTGGAATTAAAGAGTCGCATAGTTTGGGGGAAGAACGATCTCCTCAATCTGTCAGTGGAGCAGGACAGTGACAGCAGTCTGTCGCTGAAGCTGCTCTTCTGTCTGGAGATGATACTATTAAGTGGATGCAGTGGATTCTCCATAATTGATAGGAGCCTGCTGAGCGCCCTTCGCTCTGCCACAGATGTTAAACTGTCCAGCTCCATGCCAACAATAGAGCCTGCCTTCCTCACCAGTTTGTCCAGGCGTGAGGCGTCTTTCCTCTTAATGCTACCTACCCAGCACACCACTGCGTAGAAGAGGGCGCTCGCCACAACTGTCTGATAGAACATCTGCAGCATCTTATTGCAGATGTTGAAGGACGCCAGCCTGCTAAGGTAGTATAACCGGCTCTGTACCTTCTTTGCACAGCTCATCAGTTTTGGCAGTCCAGTCTAATTTATCATCCAGCTGCACTCCCAGATATTTATAGGTCTGCACCATCTGCACACAGTCACCTTTGATGATCACGGGGTCTATGAGGGGTCTGGGCCTCCTAAAATCCACCACCAGCTCCTTGGTTTTGCTGGTGTTCAGGTGTAGGTGGTTTGAGTCGCACCGTTTAACAAAGTCATTGATTAGGTCCCTATACTCCTCCTCCAGCCCATTCCTGATGCAGCCCACGATAGCAGTGTCATCAGCGAACTTTTGCACGTGGCAGGACTCCGAGTTGTATTGGAAGTCCGATGTATATAGGCTGAACAGGACCGGAGAAAGTACAGTCCCCTGTGGCGCTCCTGTGTTGCTGACCACAATGTCAGACGTGCAGTTTCCAAGACGCACATACTGAGGTCTGTCTTTAAGATAGATAGATAGATAGATAGATAGATAGATAGATAGATAGATAGATAGATAGATAGATAGATAGATAGATAGATAGATAGATAGATAGATAGATAGATAGATAGATAGATAGATACTTTATTAATCCCAAGGGGAAATTCACATACTCCAGCAGCACCTTACTGATACAATAGTAATTGTATTACTATTACTATTACTATAGTAATACAATTGTAATAGTTTCATTTCTGTTTTTTTGTTTTTGTTTGTATTTCTAGAGGTGCAATCCAAGGAAATGGACCCCATTAATTATACAGGTGTTCTATGTAAGGTCTTTCTTGGTCCTAACTCTTATTGCTGGGGCATTGAGACACAGAAGACACAATTTGAATGAACATGGGAAGGAGAAACTGGCATAAAGCCTAATGGAGACCGGCTGTGTCAGGAAATATATGCAGGCTTGCAGCACATGCACTCACCCAAAACCACATTCAATTATTCCCCTGCATACCCCCAATCCATTAATACTAACACTTATTAACCCACAAACCACACTCAGTAATGAACCCCGGTGCATTCTACAAAATATGCAACGAAAGCAAAACAATAAAAGTCAGGGGCCAAAATGACCTACATTCCTAAACTTTATGTCTGTAACTAAGTAAGAAAAATAAGCAATGCTTTAAGTATGGAACCTAGAAAATTAGAGTGATGCCTTAGATATCGTAAGACTTCACACTCAACCCCCAGAATCCATGAAACTATCAGAGTAAATAAGACAGAAGTTTCCAAAGAAACGAAAGTACACATAAAGTACACATGGTGTCTACCATCACAAAGGATCTACAGTCTACAAAGGATTGAAAATTCAGAACCTAGAAATAGATCTTAAAACAACAATCAAAATGTATTGAATCTATTAACCTTTAAGAAAGAGATCTTAAATTTTGCTACAGCATGAATTAGTTTAATATTGGCTGAATAAAAATACTACTGGAAGCCACCCAGGATGACTGACGATATCATCATGGCAAGAAGGAATTGAAAGACAAATACAGAATGAGCTGACGCAAAACTTATTTTCTGTTACACCTGAATAAGAAATAAAAAAACTGGCTTGTCCTTAATAGGACAAAAGGCAGGTAGATCAGAGGATGAAGGGTGTGACAAAAGAGTAGTGAAAGTACAAAAGAAAATATAAAAAAAAAGATTAAGACAACCAAACAATGAGACAAAACTGCAGGCAAAAATCACTTTAAAAAGGAACAATGAAAATTGTAAGGTAAATGAGGTAATCAACAGGTCAAGAATTTGAGATATAATTACCCAAAGGAGCTGCTGATTGTATTATGTGGTTGCATGGTTTGAATGTGGTGGGTCGGTGTACTCAGTCATATTGGTAATGTAATATGTGGCAATGATTTTCTTTATCATACCTAACATTGTGGAATTTCAAGTAGCGTGTGAAATATGTTGTGGTAACCAGGGGGCCCTATAACTGATTTTTGTTGGCTGAGCACTGAAATCTTACTCTGGTACTATGGAAAATACAATAAATCAACTATAGGGAATGGTATTACTTAAGGTGCTACATAAATAAAATTTATTATTATTATTATTACTAGGGGGATCCCCCCCTGCTTGCTTCACTCGCCAGTCACTTTGCGCCTCTGCCGCTCGCGTTGTGAAGAGGGGGGCTGAATGCATCCCGAGGAGATGCAGGCGCTCCTCCAAAACCCTCACTTAAACAGTGATATAATGGGAAACAAATACAGTTTTTTTTTAACCTCTTCTTTCCTCAATCAGCCGCTGGCTTGCTGCTGCTGCTGCTGCAGCGGTGCTGCGTGATCTGCATCTCGCACAGCGCTTCGTACATTTAAAAGCCTGTACAGCAGCTGTCCTACACTTTGTGTTTTATTTCCGGCCATGGGCATGGTTAAATCTTTTGGCACAAAGTTCTGTCTCGTGAGACGTGAGTTCTTGATATTTTTTAGTTTATAATGTTAAAAATGGAATAAGAATCTGAAAATCTAACAATATTACATTAAAGTTTGATAAACTCTGAAAACAATGATACCAAACATATATATGTAGGTTTTAAAATAAGCCCGATTTAGAACGTGACATAAAAACGTCACCATTGCACTTTTAGGCTTAGGATTTTATATATAGAGAGTAAATTATTATTATTATTATTATTAATCACATCATACAATGATACACACTCTGCAAAGAAAAGCCACATTACCTTGTCCTTCTTACCATCAAGCAGAGCATCCACTTTTTGTGACAAATGCACTCTTAGACAATGTGTGTGAAAGACTGCAGCAGCTCCACTGGAAATTCTTTCCTCTTGCTGAACAACAACTAACTGAGCGTGGAAGTTTTCCTCCCATCGATCTTTGTGTTTTTTTTTGCTAGACATTGTCCTCAGACAGAATGTTGTCAAATTAATTTTGCCATTCAAATGAACAGGAGTGCTCTTTTCACTGCACTAACCTAAAACTTTCTGCTGATTGGGTACTTAAAAGTGAATCAAGTTGAATTAGGAGGTATATAAACAATCCTCTAATGGTGCCATTAGAAGAGGCTCATTGGCACTGAAAGATAGTCTAGTACAGATTTGGTCTATTTGTAACTTATAAATTTAGATTTTGTTTTGAAAAACAACCTTATTTCTGACAAACACAAAATTACACAAAAATTAAAACAATCAAAATGTATTTCTTTTATAAAAAATAAGTATTATGTTTCAAATAATTTTATCATTCTTACATTGTGCTGGTAAAAAGTGAGGGTGTGATGTCCTAGAACAGATGAAGTGCCACTGATTATCATACCCAAGATTCAGAGCAGATAGACCAAGTGTCTGTAACTCTAAATGATCACATCTTACTGATCCATACATGATAAGTGAGTATAGAAATGCAAGCAGCTTGCTTCTCAGACATTTTGTTTTCTTTTAGTTGTCTTTTAAAAATATCTATACTAATAAAAGGCAAAGCCCTCACTGACTCACTCACTCATCACTAATTCTCCAACTTCCCGTGTAGGTGGAAGGCTGAAATTTGGCAGGCTCATTCCTTACAGCTTACTTACAAAAGTTAGGCAGGTTTCATTTCGAAATTCTACGCGTAATGGTCATAACTGGAACTTCTTTTTTGTCCATATACTGTAATGGAGGAGGCGGAGTCGCGTATCGCATCATCATGCCTCCTACGTAATCACGTGAACTGAAAACAAGGAAGAGTCCTAAAGAGCACTGAAGAAAACATTCATTACACAATTGAGAAGGCACAAGAGAGCGGCTCACGTGAACTGATTGAATGCAGCACAAGTGATCACTTCGATACTGCAGAAACAAAGCACGGTGTAAAATGAAAGTTTAAATTAAGTTTATAGAAACGCTACCACTGCCGTTTGCAATACCATATTCGCGAGATACAAGTTTAATGAGAAACGCTCCCGCTGCCGTTTGCAATACCATATTCGCGAGATACAAGTTTAATGAGAAGACACGAGGTATAAATGCAGCACGTCGGAAACAAAGCACCGTGTAAACCTAAAGTTTAAATTAAGTTCATAGACCTACAAAAGGTTGCCATTGATTTGAGGCAAAATTGCTTTTCTCCTGTACAACTATACGTTGCATTCTCAAGAGTGTGCTTGCACGGCTTGGTCATATTACAACCGGAGTGCTGAACTGACAACGTGGTATACAAACAGAACTATAACAATCGTAATAAACGAACAAAAAAACAGCGGACAACCCGTGGATTAAATAAAAAGGCTGCTTCCGTTGCCGAAGCAACGAAAAAGGAAGACCTTATATGGTGTTCGTTTATAAAACAGCGGAGAGGCTGTGTGAAGGCAGCTTCACAAAAAAACAGATCCTTAACAAATTGTTATTGGTATATTTTTCCTCAATTTAAAAAGGTTTTCTTTTCTTCTTAATAAAAATTTCAAAGCAGTACTTCGCCAGTGTGAAGCGCGGGGATTTGAGCGACTGTCGCATACAGACATATTCATGAGTGCAGGTATTTCGGAAACAAAGCACCGTGTAAACCTAAAGTTTAAATTAAGTTCATAGACCTACAAAAGGTTGCCATTGATTTGAGGCAAAATTGCTTTTCTCCTGTACAACTATATGTTGCATTCTTAATAGTAAGCTTGCACTGCTTGGTCATATTACAACCGGAGTGCTGAACTGACAACGTGGTATACAAACAGAACTATAACAATCGTAAAAAAAGAAAAGAAAAAAAAGCGAAGAACCCGTGGATTAAATAAAAAGGCTCCTTCCTTGGCGAAGCAAGGAAAAAGGAAGACCTTATACGGCGTTCGTTTATAAAACAGCGGAAAAGCAGTGTTAAGGCTGCTTCACAAAAAAACAGCAGAGCGCCTTATATGAGCAGGCAGTCAGCTAAAAAAGGGAATCAATAAATAACTATAATCGTAATAAATGAACAAAAAATAGTGGAGAATCCGCAGACTACATAAAGCAAATGGGTACCTGAACAGAACAGTGAGTCTCAAATAGCTACACAATAACTATAACAATCTTTATAAATGAACAATAAAAGAATACAGAACCGCTAAGCTAGGAGAAAGGACAGCCTTATATGGCGTTCGTTTATAAAACAGCGGAGAGGCTGTCTAAAGGCAGCTTAACAAAAAAACAGATCCTTAACAAATTGTTATTGGTATATTTTCCCTCAATTTAAAAAGGTTTTCTTTTCTTCTTAATATAAATTTAAAAGCAGTACTTCGCGGGGATTTAGATATAGATATATATAGATAGATAGATAGATAGATAGATAGATAGATAGATAGATAGATAGATAGATAGATAGATAGATAGATAGATAGATAGATAGATAGATAGATAGATAGATATATATGTATGTCTATATATATATATGTAGATATGTATATATGTGTATATATATGTAGATATGTATATATATATATATGTAGATATGTAAATATGTATATGTATATATGTGTCTGTATGTATATATATATATGTGTGTATATATATATATGTATGTATGTGTATGTATGTATGTGTATATGTATATATGTATGTGTGTGTGTATGTATGTGTGTATATGTATGTGTATATATATATGTTGATATGTGTATATATATATGTATATATATGTGGATGTGTATATGTGTGTATATATATATATATATGTGTATATATATGTATATGTAGATATGTGTATATGTAGATATGTATATATATGTATATATGTTTATGTATATACAGTAATCCCTCCTCCATCGCGGGGGTTGCGTTCCAGAGCCACCCGCGAAATAAGAAAATCCGCGAAGTAGAAACCATATGTTTATATGGTTATTTTTATATTGCCATGCTTGGGTCACAGATTTGCGCAGAAACACAGGAGGTTGTAGAGAGACAGGAACGTTATTCAAACACTGCAAACAAACATTTGTCTCTTTTTCAAAAGTTTAAAATGTGCTCCATGACAAGACAGAGATGACAGTTCTGTCTCACAATTAAAAGAATGCAAACATATCTTCCTTTTCAAAGGAGTGCGCGTCAGGAGAGAGAGAGAGAACAAAGCAAGCAGTCAAAAAAAAAAATCAATAGGGCTGTTTGGCTTTTAAGTATGCGAAGCACCGCCGGTACAAAGCTGTTGAAGGCGGCAGCTCACACCCCCTCCGTCAGGAGCAGGGAGAGAGAGAGAGCCAGAGAAAAACAAAGTCAAAAATCAATACGTGCCCTTTGAGCTTTTAAGTATGCGAAGCACCGTGCAGCATGTCCTTCAGGAAGCAGCTGCACACAGAAGGTAGCAACGTCCCTATCGTCTAGGTGTGCGAACAGCCCCCCTGCTCACACCCCCCTACGTCAGCGCAAGAGAGAGAGAGAGAGAGAAAGTAAGTTGGGTAGCTTCTCAGCCATCTGCCAATAGCGTCCCTTGTATGAAATCAACTGGGCAAACCAACTGAGGAAGCATGTACCAGAAATTAAAAGACCCATTGTCCGCAGAAACCCGCAAAGCAGTGAAAAATCCACGATATATATTTAAATATGCTTACATATAAAATCCGCGAAAGGCGAAGCGCGATATAGCGAGGGATCACTGTATATGTTTACATAACCTCTTTAACACACTACTTCTCCGCTGCGTAGCGTGGGTATTTTGCTAGTAAATAAATAAAGCAAGGTTACTTTCATATTAAAAAGGAAAATCTAGTTTGATGGTGAGAGGTTTTGGGGTGCTATGGTTGTTTTCAACTCATTTTTGGATTTGTACCTTTTGTACTTTGGACTTTTGTTTGTATTCTGAGCCAATCACATAATCTCTACATGATAAAGGTTTGAAAAATGGTACATGCCTGCATGCCATTGGTGTGCTCCTTGTTCACTGCTGCTGCCATTCTGTTTATTCTTGCTGCAAGTCACGTTTCTTTTGTAATACAGATGTTCTACTAAAATAGAAAAGTTGTAACTGAATGTAAACAGGGAGTACAAGATGAAATCAGAGTCAAAGTTCATAATCAAAAAATTGCACTAAATGACAAAGCTAAAACACTAAACCAAATTCATATTTGATAAAGTAGAGCATAGAATGTTTAAACAGGAAAGCTTTACAAACAAATCCACAGTCTCGGCTTATCAGGAAGCACATGGCACCAACCTTTATACCGTCACAACTGAGACATCATGTACAACAGTTCCTGTCAATTTCCCAGGGAATGCAATGGCAACCATCCTACAAAATGCTCATGAGAAACAGAATGGCTTCGGGTAATGACACAAAATATTTCTAACTACAGTGATCCCTCGCTATATCGCGCTTCGCCTTTCGCGGCTTCACTCCATCGCGGATTTTATATGTAAGCATATTTAAATATATATCGCGGATTTTTCGCTGCTTCGCGGGTTTCTGCGGACAATAGGTCTTTTAATTTCTGGTACATGCTTCCTCAGTTGGTTTGCCCAGTTGATTTCATACAAGGGACGCTATTGGCAGATGGCTGAAAAGCTATCCAGCTTACTTTCTCTCTCTCTCTCTCTCGCTCTCGCGCTGACGTAGGGGGGTGTGAGCAGGGGGGCTGTGTGCAGCTGCTTTGTGAAGCGACATGCTGCACGGAGCTTCGCATACTTAAAAGCTCAAAGGGCACGTATTGATTTTTTTTATCTGTCTCTCTCTCTCTCTCTCTATCTCTCTCTCTATCTCTTCCTGCTCCTGACAGAGGGGGTGTGAGCTGCCGCCTTCAACAGCTTTGTACCGGCGGTGCTTCGCATACTTAAAAGCCAAAAAGCCCTATTGATTTTTTTTTTGACTGCTTGCTTTGCACTCCTTTGAAAAGGAAGATATGTTTGCATTCTTTTAATTGTGAGACAGAACTGTCATCTCTGTCTTGTCATGGAGCACAGTTTAAACTTTTGAAAAAGAGACAAATGTTTGTTTGCAGTGTTTGAATAACGTTCCTGTCTCTCTACAACCTCCTGTGTTTCTGCGCAAATCTGTGACCCAAGCATGACATTCTAAAAATAACCATATAAACATATGGTTTCTACTTCGCGGATTTTCCTACTTCGCGGGTGGCTCTGGAACGCAACCCCCGCGATGGAGGAGGGATTACTGTATAGGAAAACAAACAAAAAAAATATAATTTGATACCAAAATGGTTGCCTTATACGCTACTCAGGCCTCAAGAAATTAGTCTCCAATTGTGGGTAAGTAATTATGAATGCAAAACCATTCATAACAGTTATAAAACATTGTGTAGGTGGTTCATCCTAGTATTTGGTTAACAAACAAAACTTGTTAATTTTATAATCTTTTTTGGCTCTTTGACTTTTTGGCCAGCATTTTGTTTCTTTTTAATGTGATTTTTGCCTTAGTCAAAATGTAATATGATGAAATGGTAATTTGAATGTTTTATGAAAAATGGTATACTCTAAGTAATTTGTTTAATAAGCCTCATTTGTATATCCAGTTTTTCACCATTAAGCTAAAAAAAAAATACTGCTGACTGTTATACACAGGCAGATTTACCCAGTGATACTAGTCTTTTTAAAATGCTAATTACGCACGCAATTGGAAGAAAAGAAAACACCAGAATTCCCTTGATTGTAATAGCTAAAAGTAGATCTAAGTGTTTCATGAAGGATATAAAAAGCTCAATGACTCTTGTTCCATCATTTGGATATAGGAAAGTCAACTGATGGATAATTTAGTTTTATTACAAAGAAAGGTAAATGATTATACTTCTCAGAGTTATTCTGTTCCTCTGTAACAAATATTGAATGTTTCATATATCTGAAAGTTTTATAAGAATACAAAAACTTAATTTGATCTGGTATTGTTGCAGTCTTTTCTGTCTAAAGTGACCTGTGATGTTTAATATTTTCAGTGACACTATATAAAACAGATTGAAAGAAGTGGAAAAATAGTAAAAAATATCTTACTTGTGCAAAATAATAGTGTATTGAGACATTGACATTGTTCCTGTATATTTCTATTTATATATATATATATATATATATCCTGAGTTCAAAACTGTGATTTTATTTAAAAGGAATTGGCATTGCCACCTAATGTTGGTTAGTAATTTCATTTAAAAACTGGTATGATCTATAAAACCTTGTATAAAACATTGTATTTGTAACAACACTATAGTTTTATTTCTTTTCCTTTTTAAACAGGCAATTGACTTACATATTGCTGACTGTTCAAATGTTTTGATAATTTTACATAGAGAGTACCTATTAGAAGTAAGATCCAGTTTTAAAACATTTTAATAAAAAAGAGTTTCATAGGTTAGGAAAAAAGGAAACTTGCATAAAGGAGACACTGAACTTGTAACTTCAATTTTAAAATGTATGCTGATTTTCACACTTGGTAGCTACATATACAGACCAGAGCATCACAAAGAAAATAATATATTTCTTTAATTTTTCTTTTTTAATTTGTAGACAGATATACAACATATTACTATTTAATGGTTTTTACCACCTGCTATAACAATGGAAAATGTATCTTATGAAATTTTTATTTTTACTGCATTCCAGGACTTTGGTAGCAAAAAGGAGGCATATTTCTGCCTTTCCCTTATAGGCTATATGTTGATAATAATTTTTAATTCATCCTTAGTTATTTTAATATACAATGAAAAAAAACTTCATGAGCCCATGTACATTTTTCTTTGTAATCTGTTGTTTTGTGAATTAGTTGGATCCACGTCCTTCTACATTAAATTTATGTTTGACCTTCAAACAGATGTTCATGTTATTTCTCGTTCGCTTTGCTTTACTCAGGTTTTTTTTATTTATATATACACATCAACAGAAGTATCTATTTTAACAGTCATGGCTCATGATAGATATATAGCAATAAATGCACCTTTACATTACATTACAATTTTCTCAACAACAAAAGTTCAAAAATTAATTTTTGTTTCCTGGATTTATCCTATTTTTATGGTGTCTATTGGAGTGATGTTATCTGCACGTTTGCCTCTGTGTGGCAATGAAATTAATAGAGTGTACTGCAACAACTGGGAAATTGTTAAACTATCCTGTACAGACACAAGTAGTAACAATATTTATGGATTTTTTGTGATCTGCACGTTTTTAATACCTTTCATTTTCATTGTTTATTCATACATGAAAATTCTGTCAGTGTGCTTGAACAGTTCTAGATCGCAAAAACATAAAGCTTTTCAAACATGTCTCCCCCATTTAGTAACACTGATCTTTTTTTTAAGCTCTATACTCTTTGAATTAATTGAGAGCAGACTTAATGCAAAGAGAATAACAAATACAGTCACTGCATTTGCTTCATTAGAATTTCTTACAGTTCCTCCTCTTTTAAATCCATTAATATATGGCATGATATTGCCTGAAATACGCAAAAGGGTTGCTTACTTATTTTTAAAAAGAAAAAAACAGTCATCCTGATTTCTTATTTTTTAACTTTATATATAGGTAGTTGAATATCTAATACAGAAATGTGTCTAATGCACAGCTATCCATTCATGCATTTTTTATCCCACTAATGGCAGGATCTCTGGGCAGCTGGAACCTATCCCAGCAATCATGGGCACGAGGCAGGATATTATCACACTAAAATTCACTTTTGCTCAAGGTCCATATTAACATTTTACTTTGCAATGATGTTGCTTTTAAATATTTAGCTAACACTTTTATTCCAGTGAGGCTTGTGAGAACAGGACAGGAATGGAATATATTACAATAATGTATATATATACAGTATATATATACACAACATGTACATTTTATAACCAGCAGAGAGCAGGCAGATTACAGTACCTCTTCAGCATCACACTGACTGTGAAAGGTGGGAACTGATCCATCAGGCTTGGAGTTTACAGTCCAGTGGCTTAGCCACTACATCACACAATCTGCTGGCGTACTTTTTAATAGATATAACTGACAATAATAATAACATTTTAAGACAATTTGAATTTAAGTTTCACAAAATTAAGGAGTAAGTTATTGAATCAATGCTGTTTGCAGGCTAGATCAAACAGTCCCAGATGCCTGGCTTTCTTCGTTCAATAGTCAAGGACACTAGGACCTCTCAGAGTGTGCTATGAACTAATGCTTTGTGGGACTATCCCTGACCCAAGAAATGCCTGAAAGTAAATGCCAGAATAGAATTAAAAGAGCAGATTATGAACACTGATTATACAGTACAGTATGAACCCTAGCAGCCATCATATGTGTACATGTGTTCATGTATATGAATTAAACAGGTGTACCTTAGGGTGACCTTAGGGTGAGTGAGAGGCTGAGTTTGGGTAAGAGGGATCAGCATTGAAGCTTCCCCACAGAAAGAAGAGTACACTTTGCAACAGTACAGATAGACTCATCAATAATGTGTTTATTGGTGTATTTATTGTTTTCACTTTGAAGTAAAAGTAATTTTAATACAAGTAAAGTGATTTCTAGCTCTTCTGATTTCTACTTTTCCCATTACATCCCAAACATATACTGAACATGTTAGGTTAATGAACAATTTTAAATTGCCTCTGAGCGCATGTGTAAGTGGGTATGTACATGAGACAGACTGGTGCTCCTTCCATGGTGGATCCCTTATCAGGCACCTCATGCTGAATCCTTTGATCTCAATCAACATCATGTAAGAGTCAGCTGAATAAAGTTATTAGAAAATGGATGGATGGATGGGATTATGGCTCTGTTTTATCTGTTTAAGCTTCTAGAAGTAAATGCTCCTACACCGGTTCATTGATAAAAAATACTTTAAAAGGAACTACAGTTAAGAAATACAAAAGTAAATATATGGGTGAATTTGTCTCTATGTCATCTTTGTATTGAAAAATAAAAATCTACTTGTGCTTGATACTGAAGAAAAGCTTTGTCACCAAGTACAGTACTTAAAATTATTGTCTAAGATATTTCTTGACATTTAATTGCCAGACGTATTTGCCTACTTTCTTTCTATGTATGAAAATAATTTTTGATTCCTTTTGATTGTTTAGTATATAAAGCATATTAAACAGGGCTGTTTAAATAAAATTATATTTGTTGATTTAATTTTCTGTATGGTATTTATTATAATCAATAACAAAAAACAAAAGCTGTAATAATGGATAAAAATATTGACAAATATATATTTCTTATATATATATATTTCTTCATGAATATGCCTGTTTACACATTATCGTCATATTTCCAATGACAGTTAAGTATTGAAGAACCTGAGGATTTCAAGATTAAAGTTTGAGTTTATTATTATGTGTACAAATTCTTACTTGTATGTCTCCTCACAATAGTGACAATGATATAATATGAGCAAAAAGACAAGTATGCTCATATTAAAACCCTGTGCTGTGCTTTATGATCTTGAGCCAAGCGGGTGCCATATCAGGATGTTAAGCAAACAGTGAGGATGGATTGGACTGCACAGCTATATAAGTTTACGGGGGAATATTTTTAATAACAGCTGAAATTCACTGTGCCCACTTTAGTTCATCAAAGATGGTCACCCTTTTAACAGCATCCTATCATATGCAGGTGAAGGTCAAATACACTTAAATTATTGATACTGAATTTGGGACTTTCATTAGTTGTCAGTTATAATTATCAACATTAAAAGAAATAAACATTTGAAATACATCAGTCTGTGTGTAATGAATGAACCTAATATACAAGTTTCACTTTTTGAATGGAATTACTGAAATAAATCAACTTTGTCATGATATTCTAATTTTATGACCAGCACCTGTAATCAATCTATAATAATATAATGTTGCAAAGAATGGCCAAACTACCATGGCTGCTTTAGTGTTTTAGATGACACTGCAAATGGAAGAATTAGAAGAGATCGCGTATTTAGAGATTATACTGATTTTTTGTCCCATGATGATGACTTGCTTATAAGTCGACTATCCTCTTGGAGCTGTGTGCTGAACAGGGGCAGGCTATACAAAGAGTGACTTTAAGGAATTGTGTTCTACCTGTTCCTTTGCAAGTTCTGTCTGCCCTCAGGTTTTTAATTACAGGAGATTTTCAATGTGAACTAGTTGATTGATCAGGTATTTCTCATTTATCACTGAGACATGCCATGCCAGCTGTATGAGATGGTATTACACACTTGTCAGCCAGACATATATGATTTCCTTACACTGTGGTTGAACAGACAAACATCAAAGTGCAATTCTCAGCAACATCCACTTTTCCAAATGTAATCAGAGCAATCGACTGCATGTACACTGTTATAAAGGTACTGTACCATCAGAAAATGAATTTGCTTATGTAAATAGAAGCATTTCCACTCTATTAATGTGAAAATTATCTGTGATGCAAAAATGTGTCTCATTAATGTTGTGGCAAAATATATTAATGTCTTGCCAATAATTACAGCTGCTCAAACAGTGTGAGCCCTGGAATTCTACTACCTCCTCCAGTGGTGTTGACACACAGGCAGTGGACTGAGACTCGCCTTTTCAAGTCGACTTTGATATCTGACAACGTCTTTTTAATTTTGGGCACTGTGCAACTTGCTGAACT
The DNA here is from genome assembly GCF_900747795.2 of Erpetoichthys calabaricus. Classification (NCBI taxonomy): domain Eukaryota; kingdom Metazoa; phylum Chordata; class Cladistia; order Polypteriformes; family Polypteridae; genus Erpetoichthys; species Erpetoichthys calabaricus. The sequence continues at coordinate 45,077,816 of NC_041397.2, read as the reverse complement.
TGAACTTTTGAGTCCTTCTGCCACACTGTGCTACTACATCAATGTCCTTTTGTTACTTATACCACTGCTACCAAGCCTACCAAATAGTACATTTTTCATTGTTTCCACTTCACTGAGCAGGACCTCAATTTCTCATTCGCTGAGTTCTTCTTTTTTTACATGTGCTTTTGTCATTGTCTTTCAACAAAACACTGAATGGAAGGGGCTATTTATATTGATTTGCATATTCAAATAGCCAAAATTCTGAAAGGAATTGGAGAGGGGCTGTAGGCTCGTGCACGTATGTTAAAATTCATGTTGATTTGTATTTATAAAGGGAACGTGCATAGAACTTTGCTTATGCACAGTTTTATGCATCTGAATATTTTTGCACATATGCACATTTCCAGTTTTGTCTGTGCACCATGTTTAACAAAGAATTCTACGCAAGGCGTTATACAGAAGGCCCCAGGTGTGCAGGTGCCATCAAGAAACACAAGCAATGCCCTTTTCTGAACATACAGCTGACATTATTTTCATACTTCTACTACTGATGGATTTGGGCCAGGATCTCCTTCAGTGTCTGAAGCACAAGCTCAATCAATTTCTTAAATGGCGACTCTGCCTATGTCGCCTAAAGTATTGACCGGCTCGGTCTCCAGTACAATCATGCTACCCCTGGTTACCCATAGCTACATTTTCAGCCCATTTCTGTTCACTCTGCTGACTTATGACTACATGGCTGCATACAGTTCTAACACCATCATAAAGTTCTTAAATCCATCCTCCTGCCTATTTCAAAAAAGCATTTGTTCTTTGACAAAAACTGCGTTCACATTCCATTGTCCAACAAAGCCCCATCCTTCATCCTTCCTCTTCTCGGTGTCTTGCTACCTTCTCCATCCTTCCTCCTGTCTCAGACATCAGACGCAAAAACGAGAAAAACGCAGGCTAGTCTCTTCTAAGGGTGGCATGTTATTCATCAATCCTTTCTACATGGGCGGGAAAATATTTTAAATAGCTAATCGTGATATATTCTTCCCCTTTAAACTTTTTTGTAATTTTTCCTCACTTTCCTTGCGATTATGCAGCTCTGCATATACAATGTTATTTAAATGTTGATTTTTATAATCTGTGTGAACGCTTAAGTCGAAAACAACGGGGTACAAAAACAATATATAAAAAACAATTTCTTTATTCTTGGTGAGTTAAAGAAACTGCCACATCTAAATACCTTCTTCATGTATTTAACAAAAAAAATATACATGGCAGTTCATTTTGAGGTTATACATAAATTATAACAGCTTACTGCTCCCTGAATTGGAATGTGTACATTGCTTCTTTCAGATAAAGAGGTTATCAGAGCACTCACAGTTTTAAGAAATAGGCTCAAATAACTTTAAGCAGGAATTCAGAAACTTTCACATTGATTTATAGTATCACAGGGTGTTCTGTTAGTATCAAGAGGTCAGTATTTTCTCATAAAAGAATGCAAACCAATCTCATATTCTGTGCACAAGCTTAATTCTTTTTCTACCTAAATGAAAAAAAATCATATACAAGTAAAAATCGTATAGATCTCTGCAGCATGATTAATATAAAATACAGTCCTTGGTATGTATAAGGTAACTACTTATAATCGTTACAGTTAATAATGTTTTTTCTTCCTCAGTTCCCCCCTTTGCACATAAAACGTGCACATTATATAGTCAGACTTCTGCATCATCTTAGTTATGAAAGAGTTTGGGAAAGCTGTCGGGAGATGGAAGAAAAGGAGTCAGGGTCAGCACTGAGGAAATAAGCCTTAATAATGCAGGCCTTAATAAACCTTTGTAGTAGGGCTTGGATGCACGAGATTAGTCAGCAACCAAAGAGCATGAAAACTGCCAGAGACATAAGGACAGTTATGAGAATAATTTTAATCCAACCAGCCCAAGAACCGAACCAATCTTTGGAAGAAGTCATTGAAAGAGTCAGGTGTTCCTGAGTTTTCTGCTAATTCGATAGATAGGGAGGTGAGGCCACCTAAAGCATGGGTAATGGAACTGTCCAGGGCAGTGTTGTTAGGAATAAAGGTTCAGCAACTGTTGCTGAACACAACACACACAATCCTCACTTTTCAGTTAGGAGCATTTCTAGCGTGTACTTCCTGTCATTAGGATACACTTGAAAGGGCAACCAGGAAAGTTATGTGCATCCTTAAAAATATCAAAATTAAAAAAGATTATTGGGAAGGGATACAACTAGGACATAGGGTTTAGCAGTGGCACATGCATAACAAGAATCTGGTCTTAATTTTGTAACAGTAACCTTCAACCACTTATATCGCAGTTTATCCTCTAAGAAAAAGGGAATAATCCCTTGACAGAGTCCCAACACAGAAAGTCCAAAAAAAATTGCAACAGCTTAATGATTCAGTCCACTTTTTACAGTGAGAGATGTGCTTTCAAGAAAACAGTCCTTCAACCTTCACGGCATGTGGGGTGCAGATAGCAGCACCTGGTGAAACCAAGGCTGTCTGAAAGGCACTTAAAAATTTTGGTCCAGAATGATGTTAATTTGGTGCAGGCCCAAAACATGTGACCCAGTGAGGCAGGAGCTTGGTTGCAGCGTTCGCAGGTTGGATCTTGCCCTGGAAACATTTTGGACAGTTTTAAGCGTGACAGATGAGCTCGATAAATAATTTTTAGTTGAATAATTCTATGCTTTGCGCATATGGAGCTCGAGTGAATTCTCTGCAATGCTACCTTCCACTCCTTTTTTGATATATTAATTAAGAGATCTTTTTCCCATTGTCCTCTTGGATCTTTGAAAGGAAGGGACTCTAATAGAATTTTATATAATGCGGAAATGGGGTCTAATTCCTCGAAACTGAGCAATATTTTTTCCAGCATGGTGGAGGGTATGAGATGAGGAAAATCGGGCAGTTTCTGTTTAACAAAGTTTCTAATTTGAAGATAGTGAAAGAAATGTGTAGCTGGGAGGTTGAATTTGGAACGTAATTGTTCAAAGGATGCAAAAATATTGTCTATATAAAGATCTATGAGCAATTTAATCCCAAACCATTTCCAGGTATTAAAAACTGGATATGTTTGTGAGGGTTGAAAGAGGTGGTTCTCCTGCAGGGGTGCCACAGATAAAAGATTTTCCATCTTAAAATGTTTTCTAAGTTGGTTCCATATTCTGAGTGAGTAAAGCACAATTGGGTTATTAGTACATTTGCGATAACTTGCATTTATTGGAGCGCAGAGCAGGGAGTATAAAGAAGTACTACAGGATTTTACTTCTATTCCAGACCAGGCCTGTGTATGTTCATTTATTTGTGTCCAGGTTTTTATGGCTTGTATGTTTGCTGCCCAGTAATAAAACTGAAAATTAGGTAAAGCCATGCCACCTTCTGCCTGAGGTCTCTGTAGGGTCGCTCTTCGGATACGCGAGTGTTTTGAGTTCCAAATGAATGAGGTTATAGTTGATTCTAATTGCTTAAAAAATGATTTATTGATATATATTGGAATGTTTTGAAATAAAAAAAGAAGTTTAGGAAGGATATTTATCTTAACAACGTTAATTCTTCCGGCTAGAGTGAGATGAAGAGTTGAACATCTATGCAAGTCATACTTAATTTTTTCCATACAGATGGCAAAATTTTGTTGATAAAGAGCTTTATGTTTACTTGTGATATTAACCCCTAGGTATTTAAACTGATCTGCTATGGTAAAAGGTAGGGTGTCCAATCTGATATTATATGCTTGTGAATTCACTGGAAAGAGTATACTTTTATTCAGATTGATTCTGAGACCAGATATCTTTTGAAATTCTGTAAGTGCTGTTAAAACTGCAGGCACAGTGTCTTCTGGGTCTGATATAAATAAAACCATATCATCTGCATATAGAGAAATTTTCTGTTCCAGTCCTTCTCTGATAATCCCCTTTATCTGATAAGAATTTCGACAGTGGACCGCCAGTGGTTCAATGGCAATTGCAAACAGTAGTGGTGACAAGGGGCATCCTTGTCTGGTGCCACATTCTAGCTTAAAGTAGTCTGAACAAATGTTGTTAATACAAATTGAAGCTTCTGGATTGGTATACAGTAGTTTGATCCATTCACAAATATTCGGGCCAAACCCAAATTTCTCCAATGCAGTGAAAAGGTAGTTCCATTCAATCATATCAAATGCCTTTTCTGCATCTAGTGATAATAATATCTCTGGGGTGTTTGAATTTGCTGGTGAATATATTACATTAAACAGGCGTCAGAGATTGGAAGATAAGTGTCGGCCTTTAATAAATCCAGTTTGATCCTGTGATATTACCGAAGGCAGCACTTTCTCCATCCTTCTAGCTATAATTTTTGAGAATATCTTAACATCATTATTCAGGAGTGAAATTGGTGTGTATGATGCACATTGTAACAAGTTCTTATTTTGTTTAGGAAAGATGGTGATTAATGCTTGACGAAAAGTTTGAGGTAGAATTTGATTGTCTCTAGCTTCTGTAAATGTTGCCAATAATTGGGGAGCTAGCTGAGTGGAGAATTTCTTATAAAATTCTACAGGGTAGCCATCAGGGCCTGCTGATTTCCCGCTTTGAAGTGACTTTATAGCATCTAGTAATTCTGATAGGGTCAGAGATTTATCCAGTTCCTTAGCACTTAAAGTATCTATTTGTGGTGTCTGTAATGTATCCAGAAATGCATTAGATTGTGTGTTGTCTTCTTTGAACTCAGTAGAATATAAGATTTTATAGTAATCTCTAAATGTGTGCATTATATTTTTATGGTCAATGATTTCCTCTCCATTCGTGTTGGTGATTACTGGGATTTCATTGCGAACTTCTTGCTTGTGGATTTGTTGAGCTAAAAGCTTATTAGCTTTCTCTCCGTGTTCATAGTAATAATGTCTTGACTTATAAATAAGTTGTTCAGTTTCTTTAGTTGTCAAGATGTTGAGTTCTGTATGCAGAGCCTGCCTTTTCCTATGAAGAGCCTCACTTGGACGCCTGGCTTGTTCTTCATCTATTCTAGTAATTTCGCTTCTTAGCTCTGACACTCTCTTGGTTTCTAATTTATTTCTGTGGGAAAGATATGAAATAATCTGTCCTCTTAAGAAGGCCTTTAGAGTTTCCCAGAGTGTTCTTGCAGAAACCTCTGAGGGTGTGTTTGTCTCTATGAAAAAGCTGATTTGTTTGGATATAAATTCTGTGCAGTTCTCGTCTGCTAATAGAAGAGGGTTAAGACGCCATCTGCGAGGGGAGTGTGAGGGGCTTAATGATTTTAGCTCCAAGACTAGAGGGGCATGGTCGGAGATAACGATTGTGTCGTATTTGCACGATTTAATCGTAGGCAAGAAATTATTATCTATAAAAAAATAATCAATTCTTGAGTAGCTATGATGCACTGGTGAGTAGAACAAATATGTTCTTGATTTTGGTTTAAGAAACATTCAGGGGTCTGATAAGTTGTGGTCAGTTACAAACTGTGTAATTGTCTTTGCAGTGTTAGATGTTGTCCCCCTTGTGACGGCAGTCCTATCTAAGAGTGGATTTGAAACACAAAGTCCCCAGACATTATAATTTTATGAGTGTTCACATTGGGAATGGATGTAAATAGATTTTGCATGAATTCTTTATCATCGACGTTGGGTGCATAAACATTTATCAAAATCATTTTACTGTTAAATAAGTTGCCCGTGACCATCACATATCTCCCTTCAGGGTCCGATACTATATCTGATGCTACAAATCGGACTGTTCTGTGTATGAGAATTCCCACACCTCTAGTTTTCTTTGTAAAGCTAGAATGGAACATTTGGCCAGTCCAGTCTTTTTGTAGTCTGGACTGATCCTTGCTTAGTAAATGGGTCTCCTGTAAAAATACTATTTTAGCGTTTAAGCCCGTTAGGTGAGAGCATACTTTCTTTCTCTTTAATTCGTGATTCAGGCCTTTAACATTCCAGCTCACAGAGTTAACTGTCCCATCATGGAGACATTGATTCTGAGTTTTTGATGCCATTTTATAATCTTATCTGGTAGTAAATTTCCCCACGAGTTGGATTAGAAGAATAGATTTGATATACCTGCTCTCCTTCTCTCCCCACTTTATCCCCCCCCCCCCCCCCCCCATTTTGCCTCCCCGCATGAGGCTAAATCCCACTTTGCAATGTCCCATTCCTCTGACATACTAAGAGACAGAGCACGTCCAAAACAAAACAAGCCCCCCCCAGGAGCGTTTGAGAATTAAAACAAAGTAGAGATATCTATTGCAGTCTTTAAGCTTAAAATATAATCTTCAGCAATATTAAGATATTAAGATAATAAAATAATGAACCCTGGGAATGATTTTAACAAGTAGTCTAGAATAAACATAGTAAATCCTAATGCAATAGTAGAAATAGCATTTAACCAAGGGTTTGATGTTAAACAGTCTACTTTAGGTTAGTAAAAAAAAAACAAAAAAAAAACAAAAACCTACTTTAAATATTTCCACACTTCCACACACTCACGTCTATAGCTGTAATTAAAACATAAAAATATAGTGTCCAAGTAAAGAAAAGGAGGTTTACTTATAATACCCGTCTCTTTAAAAGTGGATCAGACAGCAGATGATAAGTCCTTCCCATGCCATGACAGAATACGGCTCATTATTGACTTTCAAAATAATGTCGGGAACAGCATCTTTAATTCCTTTTCAGCTTCCTCCTTTCTGGAAAATACATAATATTTGTCTTGAACTTCCATTGTCAGTTTGGCGGGATACAAGAGGCTGTATTTGATATCTGCTTTCCGTAGTAGCTTTTTAATGACGAAGTAGGCTGCGCATTTTGCAGCTGTTAAAGGAGAGAAGTCGGGGAAAATACGAATGAGATTATTTTCAAATATAATCTCTTACTTGTGTCTGAGAAGTGTCATCACATCAAGCTTACATCGTAATCGCTCGAAGCGAACAATAAAAGACCTGGGTTTAAAGTTGCTTGATCTGAGTATGCGATAAGCTGCTGCTATCTCGGTATCTAATTTAAAGTCATCTCCAATTATTTTAGAGAGTAATTCTACTGCAAATTTCACTGGGTTTGAAATTTCTCTTTTCTCAGGTATACCTTCAATTCTTATAATATTTCTTCTGCACCCATATTCCAGGGCCGCAAGTCTGTCTCCGAGTTTTTTGCATTCTGAATTCGCAGCTGTAGCTTTTTCATCGACGTTAGATGCCAATTGTTCCGTTGTTTCAATTCGAGCCGTGAATGCCTGCTTAACGTCCTCCAGCTGATCTGTAATGTCATTCAACTGATTGGCAGTTTTTTCAGTTTGGATCCATTTTCTTCAATGTGTTCCTCTAATTTCTCCACTATGCCTTTAAAGGTCACGTCAAAACATTTAAATAGACGCATTTCCCGGATTTTGTTATCCTTCTTAAGCTCACTTATGGCCGTAGCCAGTGTAGCGATCATCTCTTTCATTTCGGACAGTTCGCTTCGGCTTTGGTGCTCCACGAGTGTAATTGCAGCTCCTGTTACAGCAGATGCTGCGGGCTCGCGATGAGTAGATGAGAGCACGTACTGCAGGGCCTTTTCTAGTCTTGAATGATCCTCAGAAATCAGTGATGTATCGTGACCTGTATCACTTGCACCCTCGCTCCCATTTTCACTCTCGACTGGAGACGACGCAATGGAGCGGGGTCCTAGGAAGTTTGCGCATCCGTCTGCCTGTTCCAGGTCAGTCTCCGAGAGACCATACCTCGTACTCAGGCCGGATGTCTGTCCAGACTTTGATGCAGCTTCAAGTTTCTTTTCCGTTTTTTTCTGACTTCTCTTTTTGTTACTCATGTTTATATATTGTAGTGGAAGTTCCTTGGGTCGGGTAAATACAGGATACCTCTAAATAATAAGAAATACTTGGGAAAATAAAGCCACTGCTAATGGAGTTCCGCTTCAGATGTCCATCTCCTGTAACGGACAAGACCAACCCTCTAATTTGGTTTTAGTACAAAGAAAGGTAAATGATCGCACTTCTCAGAGTTTTCCTGTTCCTCTTTACCTTTATTAAGTCTGCATAACTCAATGTGATATTGTATTGTAATTGTATGTACTCTGTACAGCAACTTGTGATGTTTCATATTTTCAGTGTCACTTTACAAATCAGACTGAGTGCAAAAGTATAAACAATATTTCATTTCTGCACATGTTCACAATGATGTAATTTTTGTATGTTTTGTATGTTTAGTTTGTAGCAGTGATTTTATTTAAATAGAATCATGACTGAAACATGACATTTATTAGTAATTCATATCCTACATAGTGTGGAAAATAAAACTGTCCTAAAACAGGTTTGAGCTGTAAACTTTACAGAAAAAAAACTGTAATAAGTAAAACAGTTTTATTTTCCCTTTTAACAGACCACACTGCTTATAAACATTTGGTTCATTTTGCATGAAGAGTCCTCTTTAGAATAGAGGCTCAGTTTTAGATAAACAGTAGATACATAAGTAATGAAAAGGAAACTTGCATAAATCAGGCAGGGAACTTTCAACTTTAATGTCCAAATGTATGCTGATTTTCACATGTAGTAGCTGTTTTTGAAGACCTGATTGCTTCTTTCTTTCTTTTTTTAATTTGCAGGTATATTTGCAATATTTTGCAATATGGTTTCAGTTGTCACCTGCCAGAGCAATAGAAAATATATCTTATGAAAATTTTATTCTCACTGTATTCCAAGACCAAGAACAAAAAAGATGCATATTTCTAGCTTTCCCTTATAGGCTATTTGATAATAATATTTTTAAACGTATCATTAATTATTTTAATATACCACGAAAAAAAACTCCATGAGCCCATGTATATTTTTCTTTGTAATCTGCTTTTTTGTGAGCTAATTGGATCCACATCCTTCTACATTAAATTCATGGTTGACCTTAAAGCTGATGTTCATGTTATTTCTCGCACATTTTGCTTTACTCAGATATTTCTTATTTATATATATATATATATATATATATATATATACACAGTAACAGAAATATATTTTAACAGTCATGGCTCATGACAGATATATAGCAATAAATGCACCTTTACATTACATTACAATTTTCTCAACAACAAACATTCAAAAATTAATTGTTGCTTCCTGGATTTATCCTGTTTTTATGGTAACCATTGCAATATATTTATCTACTAGCAAAATACCCGCGCTTCGCAGCGGAGAAGTAGTGTGTTAAAGAGGTTATGAAAAAGTAAAGGAAACATTTTAAAAATAACGTAACATGATTGTCAATGTAATTGTGTTGTCATTGTTATGAGTGTTGCTGTCATATATATATACATATACACATATACACACACATATACACACATATACAGATATATTATATATACATATACACATATATTTTTTATATATATATTTTTTATATATATATATATATATATATATATATATATATATATATATATACTAGCAAAATACCCGCGCTTCGCAGCGGAGAAGTAGTGTGTTAAAGAGGTTATGTAAACATATATATACATAAACATAGTGTATATACATAAATATATACATATACACATCCACATATATATACATATATCAACATATATATACACATATATATATATATATATATATATATATATATATATATATACACACATGCAGACACATATACATATATATACATATACATATTTGTATATCTACATATATATACACATATATACATATATATACATATACATATTTGTATATCTACATATATATAAACATATATACATATATATACATATTTGTATATCTACATACATACACATATATAGATATATATATATATATATACACACATATATATATACACATACATATATATATAGCTGATTAGCCAGTGGATTCGCTCACTGAGTGCAAGAGAAAAAAATAAAATGTATGTATAAAATAAGTTAAATTGCCAAATTTATTTTTCCACAAATAAAGAGCACTTACAATAACATAGAAATCAATATAAACAACATTAACATCATTATCATTTGAGAATATGAAGTAATATATAAGAAGTACATTGCATATAAATATAAATTATTAAACATTAAAATGTTCTTCTATAAAACACTACCGTGGCTATTCGTTTGTCTGTCCAGGATTTTAAATGAGCTGTAGCTCGCAAACCGTTTCACCTATTGACTTGAAATTTGGTACACAGATACTACGTCACGTCTACTATTCGCTTTCCCACACATATGAACACATATATATATATATATATATACACACATACATATACACACACATACACATATATACATATACATACATAGTGCGTTGCAACACGGGCTGTGATTGTTACATGGGAGGGAGACGACAAATCACAGCTTCCCGCTTTGTAATCGGGCTTGTGATTGCTGCTTTGACGGATGTCCAGATCCCACAGTATTTCCCCTTAGGAGAGGCGTTAGGCAAGTGTAATTGAATAGCGGTGGTGCAAGTTATTACTCTTTTTATCTTTATTTTATTTTATTGTAGAATCAAGTCACAGCTGCGCGCACCAGTGCGTGCGTGGCGGATGCGTACGGCTGACGTTTTCATTGTCTACCACCTTCGCTAATCATTCTTGAGGCAGATTGAAGACTTAAGTGCCAGCTTAACTGAAAAATTAAAGAAAACATACTAAGTTTTAAAAGAAATCAGTTTTAACGGGAAAAGATGCCGACGAAAGAAGAGAAGCAGCGGGACGCTAGGGTCAAGAGCTGCTCATTAAGCAGCAAGCGCATCAACCTCTGAGCAAACGAATGGTAAACGTACAGAGAAAGAGGATAAATACTATGAATGGTCATGTCAAGTGTATTCACTCCACGTTATCGTGGAGTGCGCTGTTACTGGTATTTTGATAAAAGAATCTGAATAACATATAAGAATCGTATAAATTATTAAACAGTAAAACATTAACATTTAAGAAGTAAAGATACATTGAGTACTACTGTAGTGCTTTCGGGTATAGTAGATTTTTTGTTTGCCTATTACATGCATAAATGTATAAATGTTTTGGTGTACCTACCCAAGAAGACGCGACATGACCCGGCAGTTAAAAATTTATCGCTCCAGCAATTTTAACTCTGTTACAAAGTCATCTAATATGGTATTGCAAACGGCAGCGGGAGCGTTTCTATAAACTCAATTTAAACTTACTGTTTACACCGTGCTTTGAAGATGCATAGTATGCGACACGTGTTTCGCCGTAATTGTGGGCTCATCAGGAGTACACAGTCACTGCACTCCCTTACGGGAATCGATCCTCGGACGTAGAGGCGAAGCCCCTAACGTTGTGCCACGGCGTGAGGTTCGTTCATTTGACAGCATGTAGATCGGGGGTAATTACATTGCAGGCATTCGTAGTCTGATTCACAATCTGATTGTATGGGTGGTTACCTACCAGGTAACGCTTGTGGTTGGTGAGCAAGTCGGCTAACTTCTGCCACGGTGCCCTCTTTCAGTTGCGAGAAGCAGATCATACAATGGTTGAAATAGTTTAATATATATAGCAAAATCACCGCGCTTCGCAGGGGCGAATATGGTATTGCAAACGGCAGCGTTTCTATAAACTTAAAGTTACGGTTTATACCGTGCCTTGTTTCATATTCTTTTCCTACCTTATCAATTGTGTAATGTGTTTTTTGAACAGGTTTGATTAATGCAAGTGATCACTCCTGCTGCGTTCAGTCACTTCACGTGAGCCACTCTCTTGTGTGATGTTGAGATGTCCACGGGTTTATTTAATGTTAGCTAAGACCCGGCAGTTAACAGTTTGTCGCTACAGCAATTTTAACTCTGTTACAAAGTGATGCAAACTGTCGTTTATACCTCGTGTCTTCTCATTAAACTTGTATCTCGCGAATATGGCATTGCAAACGGCAGCGGGACCGTTTCTATAAAGTTAAGGTTACGGTTTACACCGTGCTTTTTTATACCTCGTGTCTTCTCATTAAACTTGTATCTCGCGAATATGGTATTGCAAACGGCAGCGGGAGCGTTTCTATAAAGTTAATTTAGACTTACGGTTTACACCGTGCTTTTTTATACCTTGTGTCTTATGAAGATGCTTGTATGCGTCACTCACTCGCTTCTTATTGTTTCGCTGCCTTGTCAATTGTGTAATGAGTGTTTTCTTCAGCGCTCTTTGGGGCTCCTCCTTCTTTTCTATGTACTGAGTTCACAGTCAGTTCACGTGATTACGTGGGAGGCGTGATGGCGCGACACGCAACTCAGTCTCCTACGGCCATCTTGCTGCCTACCATTACAGTATATGGACAAAAAATAGGTTCCAGTTATGACCATTACGCGTATAATTTTGAAATGAAAACTGCCTAACTTTTGTAAGTAAGCTGTAAGGAATGAGCCTGCCAAATTTCAGCCTTCCACCTACACGGGAAGTTGGAGAATTAGTGATGAGTCAGTCAGTGAGTGAGTCAGTCAGTCAGTCAGTGAGGGCTTTGCCTTTTATTATTATAGATACATAACTCAATGTGATATTGCATTGTAGTCTTACTTGCTCTTTAAAATATCTTGTGACATTTAATATTTTTAATGGCACTTTATAAAACGGATTGAGTGAAATACAAAAAATAGTAACAATATTTCACTTAAGCAAATGTGTTCAGACTGATATAATTTTTGTATGTTTTATATGTTTAGTTTGAAACAGCAGTTTTATTTAAATGGAATCAGAATTAATGTATGATGTCGATTTCGTTGATTTTGTAAGAAGAGGCTCAACAGTAAATACATAAGTAATGGTAAAGGAGACTTACATAAATCAGATATTGAGCGTTCAACGTTAATGTCCAAATGTATGCTGATTTTCACATGGAGTAGTTTTAAGTTCCTACAGACCCGATTGCTTATTCTTTTTTATTCTTTTGAGATTGCAGATATATTTACAATTTTTGGAAATTTTTAATGATCTGCCCTAGCAATGGAAAATGTATCATATGAAATTTTTATTCTCACTGCATTCCAGGACCTTGGGAACAAAAAAGATGTATATTTCTGCCTTTCCCTTATAGGCTATTTGTTGGTAATATTTTTAAACGTATCATTATTTATTTTAATATACCAAGAAAAAAAACCCACGAGCCCATGTACATTTTTCTTTGTAATCTGTTTTTTTTGTGAGCTAATTGGATCTACATCTTTTTAAATTAAATTCGTGGTTGACCTTAAAGCCGATGTTAATGTTATTTCTCGCTCACTTTGCTTTAATCAAATATTTCTTATTTATACCCAAGGAAATGGGCCCCGCTAACTATACAGGTGCGCTATGTAAGGTCTTTCTTGGTCCTAACTCTTATTGCTGATGCACTGAGACACAAAAGATACAATTTGAATGAAAATTGAAAGGAGAAACTGGCCTAAAACTTAATGGTGACCGGCTGTGTCAGAAAATATATGCAGGCTTGCAGCACATGCACTCACCCAAAACCACATTCAATTATTCCCCTGCATATCCCCAATCCCATAATACCAACACTTATTAACCCACAGACCACACTCAGTAATGAACTCCTGTGCATTTTACAAAATATGCAATGAAAGCAAAACAAAAAAAGCCAGGGGCCACAATATCTATATTCCTAAACTTATGTCTGTAACCAAGTAAGAAAAACAAGCAATGCTTTAAGTATGGGACCTAGCAAACTAGAGGGATGCTTTAGATATCGTAAGACTTCACACTCAACCATCAGAGTAAATAAGACAGAAGTTTCCAAAGAAACGAAAGTACACATAAATGGTGTCTAACATCACAAAGAATCTACTGTCTACAAAGGATTGAAAATTCAGAACCTAGAAATAGATCTCAAAACAACAATCAAAATGTATTGAATATATCAACCTTTAAGAAATAGATCATACATTTAGCTACAGCATGAATTCATTTAATATTGCCTGAATAAAAATACTGCTGGAAGCCACCCAAGATGATTGACGATATTATAATGGCAAGAAGGAATTGAAAGACAAATACAGAGTGAGCTGACGCAAAACTTATTTTCTGTTACACTTAAATAGGACATAAAAAAACTGACTTGTCCTTAATAAGACAAAGGGCAGGTAGATCAGAGGAAGAAGGGTGTGACAAAAGAGTAGTGAAAGTACAAAAGAAGATATGAAAACAAAAGATTACGACAACCAAACAATGAGACAAAACTGCAGGCAAAAATTGCATTTAAAAAGGAACAAAGAAAATTGTAAGGTGAATGAGGTAATCAACACGTCAAGAATTTGAGATATAATTACCCAAAGGAGCTGCTGATTGTATTAGACCAGTGTTTCCCAAACTCAGTCCTGGTGAACCCCTGTGGCTGCAGGTTTTTGTTCCAACCAGCTTCTGTTTTTAATTGAACTCCTGGGCTAATTAAGTGAACTGATATTTCCCAAGTTCTGTGTTTAGGGAACAATATAGAAATTAGAAATCTAAGTTTGCTAAAAAAAAAAATATATTAAAATGTACCAAGCAGTTACATAGGAATAAGTATTTTTTTTAACAATATTTTCATCTTGATTTTCATTCTACTTTTCTAGGTGTTCTAATTGTTTAATTGATCCATTATTTACTAATTAGTGGGTCTGACTCTAAAATAGTTGCAGTCTTTGATTATTCGGTGTTGTTTGCCTGGGTGTCTGATCTGTTCGTTTTAAATTGTCATTATTAAGACACAATGAAGAGGGAAAAACTGCACAGAGAAAGGGCAAAGTATAATGAAATCAACAAAAGAGAATTAAGCATTTAAATCTATAGCAAAAGTAGAAATATTTCTAAATGTCTTATAAATATAAAAACCATGCTGCTATGCTTTTCTGAATGTCGAATAAAAGAAAAAAACCCAGCTAATTAAATGAGATCAGTGCTATCAGGTGTTGTCAATGATTAGGAATCCGGTTGGAACAAAAACCTGCAGCCACAGGGGTTCACCAGGACCGAGTTTGGGAAACACTGTATTAGGGGGTTGCATGGTTTGCTAATGTGGTGGGTCGGTATGCTCAGTCATATTGGTAATGCAATATGTCGTCAATGATTTTCTTTATCATACCTAAAATTGTGGAATTTCAAGTAGCGTGTGAAATATGTTGTGGGAACCAGGGGGCCCTATAACTGATTTTTGCTGGCTGAACACTGAAATCTTACTCTGGTACTATGGAAAATAAAATAAATCAACTATAGGGAATGGTATTAATTAAGGTGCTACATAAATAAAATTTATTATTATTAATATTATTAATAACATCATACAATGATACACACTCTGCAAAGAAAAGCCACATTACCTTGTACTTCTTACCATCAACTTTTTGTGACAAATGCACTGGTAGACAATGTGTGTGAAAGACTGCAGCAGCTCCACTGAAAATCCTCTCCTCCTGCTGAACGACAACTAACTGAGCGTAGAAGTCTTCCTCCCATCTATCTTTGTGTTTTTTTGCTAGCCATGGTGAACTGAAGCCCTATCAGTAAATTCTGCCACAAACCCATTGCAATATCGGCTTGTCCTCATACAGACAGAATGTTGTCAAATTAATTTTACCATCCAGATGGACAGGAATGTTCTCTTCACTGCCCTAACCTAAGACTTTCTGCTGATTGGCTAGTGAAAAGTGAATCAAATTGAATTAGGAGGTATATAAACAATCCTCTAATGGTGCCATTAGAAGAGGCTCATTGGCACTGAAAGATAGTCTAGTACAGATTTGGTCTATTAGTAACTTATAAATTTAGATTTTGTTTTGAAAATGACCTTATTTCTGACAAACACAAAAGTACATATAAATTAAAACAATCAAAATGTATTTCTTTTATAAAAAATGAGTATTATCCTTCAAATAATTTTACGATTCTTACATTTTGCTGGTAAAAAGTGAGGGTGTGATGTCCTAGCTCGTACAACAGATGAAGTGCCACTGATTATCACATCCAAGATTCACAGCAGATAGACCAAGTGTCTGTAACTCTAAATGATCACATCTTACTGATCCATACATGATAAGTGGGTATAGAAATGAAAACAGCTTGCTTCTCAGACTTTTTGTTTTCTTTAAGTTGATTTTTAAAAACATAAATAACTAAAGGAAGGTTACTTTCATATTAAGAAGGAAAATCTAGTTTGAAGGTGAGAGGTTTTGGGGGCACTGTGGTTGTTTTCAAATCATTTTTGGATTTGTACCTTTCGTACTTTGGACTTTTGTTTGGTTTAGTCTTTGAAGTATTGTGAGCCAATCACATAATCTCTGCACAATAAATGTTTGAAAAATGGAACATGCCTGCATGCCATTGATGTGCTCCTTGTTCACTGGTGCTGCCATTCTGTTTATTCTTGCTGCAAATCACGTTTCTTTTGTAATACAGATGTTCTACTAAAGTAGAAAAGTTGTAGCTGAATGTACACAGGGAGTACAAGATGAAATCAAAGTCAAAGTTCATAACCAAAAATTGCACTAAATGACAATGCTAAAACACTAAACCAAATTCATATTTGATAAAGCAGAGCATAGAATATTTAAACAGGAAAGCTTTACAAACAAATGCACAGATCCACAATCTCGGCTTATCAGGAGGCACATGGCACCAACCTTTATATTGTCACAACTGAGACATCACGTGCAACAGTTCCTGTCAATTTCCCAGACAATGCAATGGCAACCATTCTACAAAATGCTCATGAGAAACAGAATGGCGTCGGGAAATAACACAAAATATTTCTAACTACGGAACAACAAACAAAAAAAAAACAAACTATAATCCATCCATCCATTTTCCAACCCGCTGAATCCGAACACAGGGTCACGGGGGTCTGCTGGAGCCAATCCCAGCCAACACAGGGCACAAGGCAGGAACCAATCCCGGGCAGGGTGCCAATCCACCGCAGGACAACAAACTATAATTTGATACCAAAATGGATTTTATTATTCAAAGTTGCCTTATACGCTACTCAAGCCTCAAGAAATTAGTCTCCAAATGTGGGTAAGTAATTATGAATGCAAACCCGTTCATAACAGTTATAAAACATTGAAGTGTAATAGGTTCATCCTAGTATTGGGTTAACAAACAAAACTTGTTAACTTTATTATTTTTTTTTGGTTCTTTGACATTTTGGCCAGCATTTTGTTCCTTTTTAATGTGATTTTTGCCTTAGTCAAAATGTAATATGATGAAATAGTAATTTGAATGTTTTATGTTAAATAGTGTACTCTAAGTAGTTTGTTTAATAAGCCTCATTTGTATGTCCACTTTTTTACCATTAAACAAAAAAAAATGCTGCTGACTGTTATACACAGGCAGATTTACCCAGTGATACTAGTCTTTTTAAAATGCTAATTATGCTCACAATTGGAAGAAAACAAAACACCAGAATTCCCTTGATTTTAATGGCTAAAAATAAGTGTTTCATGAACATATAAAAAGCTCAACAACTCTTGTTCTGTCATTTGGATATAGGAAAGTCAACTGATGGATAATTTAGTTTTATTACAAAGAAAGGTAAATGATTATACTTCTCAGAGTTATTCTGTTCCTCTGTAACAAATATTGAATGTTTCATATATCTGAAAGTTTTGTAAGAATACAAAAACTTGATTTGATCTTGTATTGTTGCAATCTTTTCTGTCTAAAGTTACCTGTGATGTTTAATATTTTCAGTGACACTATATAAAACAGATTGAAAGAAGTGGAAAAATAGTAAAAAATATGTGACTTGTGCAAAATAATAGTGTATTGAGATATTGACATTGTTCCTGTATATTTTATGTATTGAGATCAAAATTGTGATTTTATTTAAAAGGAATCACCAGTGCCACCTAATGTTGGTTAGTAATTCCATTTCAAAACTGGTATGATCTATAAAACTTTCTTAAAAAAACTAAAAAATGTTGTATTTGTAACAACACTATAGTTTTATTTGTTTCCCTTTTTAAGCAGGTCATTGACTTACATATTGCCAAGTGTTCAAACATTTTGATGATTTTACATGGAGAGTACCTATTAGAAGTAAGATCCAGTTTTAAACACTTTAATAAAAAAGAGTTTCATAGGATAGGAAAAAGGAAACTTGGAGAGACTGAACTTGTAACTTCAGTTTTAAAATGTATGCTGATTTTCACACTTGGTAGCTGCACGTACAGACCAGAGCTGTTTTATGTTTTTTACCACCTGCTACAACAATGGAAAATGTATCTTATGAAATTTTTATTCTCACTGCATTCCAGGACTTTGGTACCAAAAAGGAGGCATATTTCTGCCTTTCCCTAATAGGCTATTTGTTGATAATAATTTTTAATTCATCTTTAGTTATTTTAATATACAACGAAAAAAAACTCCATGAGCCCATGTACATTTTTCTTTGTAATCTGTTGTTTTGTGAACTAGTTGGATCCACGTCCTTCTACATTAAATTTATGTTTGACCTTCAAACAGACGTCCACATTATTTCTCGTTCGCTTTGCTTTACTCAGATGTTTTTTATTTATATATACACATCAACAGAAGTATCTATTTTAACAGTCATGGCTCATGATAGATATATTGCAATAAATGCACCTTTACATTACATTACAATATTCTCAACAACAAAAGTTCAAAAGTTAATTTTTGTTTCCTGGATTTATCCTATTTTTATGATGTCTATTGGAATGATGTTATCTGCACGTTTGCCTCTGTGCGGCAATGAAATTAATAGAGTGTACTGCAACAACTGGGAAATTGTTAAACTATCCTGTACAGACACAAGTAGTAATAATATTTATGGATTTGTTGTGCTCTGTACAATTTTAATACCTTTCATTTTCATTGTTTATTCATACATGAAAATTCTTTCAGTGTGCTTGAACAGTTCTAGATCTCAAAAATATAAAGCTTTTCAAACGTGTCTCCCCCATTTGGTAACACTGATCTTTTTTTTAAGCTCTTTACTCTTTGAATTAATTGAGAGCAGACTTAATGTAAAGAGAATAACAAATGCAGTCACTGCATTTGCTTCATTAGAATTTCTTACAGTTCCTCCTCTTTTAAATCCATTAATATATGGCATGATATTGCCTGAAATACGCAAAAGGGTTGTTTGTTTATTTTTAAAGAGAAAAAAACAGTCATCCTGAACTCTTATTTTTTAACTTAAGTATTTTATATATAGGTAGCTGAATATCTAATACAAAAATGTATCTAATGAACAGTAAGGCCTTATATTCTATCTATTGATGTATTTTTGTAACCCACTAATGGCAGGATCACAGGGCAGCTGGAACCAATCCCAGCATTCATGGCCACGAGGCAGGATATTGTCACACTAAATTTCACTTTTGCTCAAGGTCCATATTAACATTTTAGTTTTCAATGTTATTTTGAAATATTTACTTGACACTTTTAATCTAGTGTGGCTATCAACTACAGGACAAGAATGGAACATATTACAATAATTTATATATATATAGGGGCGGCATGGTGGCGCAGTGGGTAGCGCTGCTGCCTCGCAGTTGGGTGATCTGGGGACCTGGGTTCGCTTCCCGGGTCCTCCCTGCGTGGAGTTTGCATGTTCTCCCTGTGTCTGCGTGGGTTTCCTCCGGGCGCTCCGGTTTCCTCCCACAGTCCAAAGACATGCAGGTTAGGTGGATTGGCGATTCTAAATTGGCCCTAGTGTGTGCTTGGTGTGTTTGTGTGTGTCCTGCGGTGGGTTGGCACCCTGCCCAGGATTGTTTCCTGCCTTGTGCCCTGTGTTGGCTGGGATTGGCTCCAGCAGACCCCCGTGACCCTGTGTTCGGATTCAGCAGGTTGGAAAATGGATGGATATATATATAATATACAGTATGTGCATTTTATAACCAGCAGAGGGCGGGCAGGTTATGTTACCTCTTCAGCATCACACTGAGAGTGAAATGTAGGAACTGATCCAGCAGGCTTGGACTTTACAGTCCAGGGGCTTAGCCACTACATCACACAATATGCTGGCCTACTTTTTAATAGATATAGCTGACAATAATAATGTGTTCATGTACAATATATAAACTAAACAGGGGAACCTTAGGGTGAGTGAGAGGCTGAGTATGGGTGAGAGGGATCAGCATTTAAGCTTTCCCACAGAAAGAAGAGTAAACTTTGCAACAGTACAGATAGACTCATCAACAATGTGTTTACTGGTGTATTATTTTCACTTTGAAGTCATTTTAATACAGATAAAGTGATTTCTGGCTCCTTTCTCTCAGAACTGAGTTTTCCCTTAACATCTCAAACATATACAGAACATGGTAGGTTAAGGAACAACTCTAAATTGCCTTTGTATGCATGTGTAAGTGGGTGTGTACATGGCACAGACTGGTGCTCCATCCATGTTGGATTCCTATCACGCACCTCATGTTGCATCCTTTGACCTCAACATCGTGTAAGATTCAGCTGAATAAAGTTATTAGAAAATGGATGGATGGATTTCTGGCTCTGTTTTATCTGGTTTAAGCTTTTGGAAGTAAGTGCTTCTTCACTGGTTGATTGATAAAAATATTGTAAAAGGAAATACATTTAAAAAATACAAAAGTAAATATATGAATGAATTTTGTGTCTGTCATCGATTTATTGAGAAATAAAAAACTACTGTACTTGTGCTTGATATTGAAGAAAGGCTTTGTCACCAACTATTTAAAATTATTGTCTCAAATATTTCTTAATTTCATTGTTAATCTTTATAGATACTGTAACAATCTATAATGTAATCTATAAACCCCAAAAGCATTTGCCTACTTTCATTCTAAGTATGGAAATAATTTTTGATTCCTTGTAATTGTTTAGTATGTAAAGCATATTGACCAGGGCTGTTTAAAATAAAATTATATTCACTAATTTAATGTTCTATATGGTATTTGTTATAATCAATAACAAAAAACAACAGCTGTAATGAATTGATAAGAAATATACTTTTCATGAATATGCCACTAAGTTCAAACATCATTGCAGTTGGTACCAGTGGTGCCTATTTACACATTATTGTCACATGGAGGAAACTCCCCTTTTTACAATGACAATTACGCCTGAGGATTTCAAGATTAAGTTTGGGTTTATTGTCATGTGTACATTGTACAATCAAATTCTTACTTGTATTTCTCCTCACAATAGTGACAGTGATATAATACCAACAAAAACACAAACACAGATTAAAACCCTGTGCAGTGCTTTATGATCTTGAGCCAACTGGGTGCCAATAGTAAGCAAATAGTGAGGATGGACTGGCTTGCACACCTGTATAAGTCACTGGTGCCTTTTCTTAATAACAGCTGAAATTCACTGTGCCCACTGTAGTTCATCAAAGATGATCACCTTATCAAGAACATCCTATCATATGCGGGTGAATTGTGTGGTCTGCTTTCTGAAGCCTATAACCAGCTCCTTGGTTTTGCTGACATTTAATGGTGAGATTGTTGCTTTGACACCATTATGTCTTCTCTGTAAGGTGTCCTGTCTTTGTTGGTGAAGTCATTATCAAATTTAATGATGGAGTCGGAGCTGTGTCTTGTCACAAAGTCATAGATGAACAAGGAATTTAAAAGGGTGCTCGGCACACTACCCTCCTGGGTGTTCAAGTTTGGATTTACTTTTATTTTTTGTCTTACATTCTGGGCTTAGTTTAATATTTTCAGGCTCACCTATGACTTTAGCTTGCTTTCCCCAACTTCGCTCTATCCCCAGAATTCCTTATTGAAAAAACCTGCTGCCATGCACACTCAGTACATGTAGTATATGAAGATGTTTCATGTAATACATGAAGACACACAAAAATATCTAACATAGCAAAAGTTGAAATTACCATGGAAACATTTGGATCTGTAATGATCCACTGACTCAATATTGGTCAAGTGGTGTAAAACCTCCAGGAATAGCAAGCCAGAATCTCCACAAGTCTTCCCAGAGGGGGTACACATAAAGGCAACTTGAGATCGACCAAGACTAACTGGCTTCGGCCTACACAGGGGCCAAAGTGCAATTGCCATATCTTAGCCAAGGTTGCTCCCCACCCTGGGGTTCATATTCATGGTTTATTTCCCTTTTAATGATTATGCATATCTTTCTTTATTACTGGTTTTGTCTATGTATATAAGCTGCCTTTGTTATGTTCCATGTGCTTTGTGGGAGGTCCCCAAGAGGCGGGTCACCTGTCAACTTTTGTTTTTGTAAGTTAATGTGGTGGACTTCCTGACAGAGAGACAGACCCCAGACAGTCTGCAATGGAAACACCACCTTCAGTCACTACTGTCAATACGCATTTGGAGCCATTTGGAAGTTGATGGATTTCTCCCCTCATTGTTCATAGGTATTATTAGACCTCGACAACCTGTGAGAGTGTCCTCCTCGGTGTGCGCAGCACACTTTAAGGAGCACACACCGCTTACACTTTTATTTTCTTAAACAGCACACACTCAGTGTTATTAAATTTTAATGACTGGGGTACCGGGGTCCCCCTCTGGTTTACTTTCATTAATGGCACGTACACATTAACATCACAGTCACAGACCAGGGGCTTTGTTTATAAATGGTACATATACATAAAAATACTGCATATGCCCATTTCCACGCTCTTGTTGAGATAGATGTATATAAACTAAACTTGGTGTAATGCCTCACACGTTTTCACAGCAGTCTCAAAGCATGCTTGTGCACATTTCTGCTCATTTTTCTAAATGGCACCCAGTGTCAAAGCATGTGCTACTGTCCTTGTGTGGTTTCCCTTTTTTGTTTGCATCCATGACACAAGCTTTCTCAAATACACTGAAATTAATTGCATATTGTTTACAAATTTAAAGCACTTGATTGCAATCAATCTTTAACAATATAATGGTGCAAGGAATGACCAAACTACCATGGTTGTTTTAGCATTGTTAGAAGGCATTGCAAATAGAATAATTAGAAGAGAGTGTGTATTTAGAGATCATACTGATTACTTGTCCCATGATGATGATTGGCTTCTAAGTCGATTTCGATTTCCAGGAGCTATCCTCTTAGAGCTGTATGCTGAACTGGGGTCAGCTATGCAAATGCAGATTTTGAGGAATTGTGCACAACCTGCTTTTTTGCAAGTTCTGTCATCCTGGGGTTTTTAGCCACAGCAGCTTTTCAACATGAACCAGCTGACCGATCAGGTACTTCTTATTACTGAGTCATGCCATACCAGCTGATTTCCTCATGCTGTGATTGAAAAGGCAAACATCAAAGCGCAATTCTCAGAAACATCAAGTTTTCCAAATGTAATCGGAGCAATCAATTGCATGCACACTGGTATAAAGACACCTTCAGAAAATGAATTTGCTTATATAAATAGAAAGCATTTCCACTCTATTAATGTGAAAAGTATCTATGTTGCCAAAATGTGTCTAATTAATGTTGTGACAAGACATATAAAGTCTCACCAATAACTGCTGAAGCTCAAAAAGTGTGAGCTCCGGAATTCTGCTACCTCCTTCAGTGGTGTTGACACTCAGATGTTGGGCTGCAACTCGCCTTTTCACATTGATTT
Organism: Erpetoichthys calabaricus; assembly: GCF_900747795.2. NCBI lineage: Eukaryota > Metazoa > Chordata > Cladistia > Polypteriformes > Polypteridae > Erpetoichthys > Erpetoichthys calabaricus. The sequence goes on along the minus strand of NC_041397.2, from coordinate 45,054,327 downwards.
TGATATCTGACAACTTCTTTTTAATTTTGGGCACTGTCTAAATTTGAACTTTTGAGTCCCTCTGCCACACTGTGCTACTATATCAATCTCCTTTTGTTGCTTATACCACTGTTTAAGCCTCCAAATAGTACATTTTTCTTTGCCTCCACTTCACTGAGCAGGACCTTCATTTCATATTCACTAAATTCGTCTTTTTTACAAGTGCTTTTGTCATTGTCTTTTAACAAAACACTGAACAGAAGGGGCTATTTATATTGATTTGCATATTAAAATAGGCAAATTCTGTTAGGAGTTGGAGTGGGGCTGTAGGCTCGTGCTTGTGTTAAAATTCACGTTGATTGGATTTATAAAGGGAAAGTGCGTAGAACTTTGCTTATGCATAGTTTCATACATCTGAATATTTTTGTGTGTTTGCACATTTTTACTTTTGTCTGTGCACCATGTTTTAACATGAATTCTATGCAAGGCATTATACACAATGCCCCATGTGCGCAGGTGCCATCAAGCTCGTATTGAGTATTTGGTTCACTGGTAGGACTACATCCCTGATAAATGGGCTTGTGCAAATCATTTTTAAACACCTGATTTACTAAATTAATTTCACAGAAGAATTCCTGGCAAGCCCAATAGGCAGATCTGGAGGGTTCTACTGTATGTCATAATCTGGTTTAAAGTTTGTTTCTTTTCGCTTTTTTCTTTGCCTTGATTAAAACATTTACATATGGTGTTTGGGGTTGCTGAGGCCAAAAAATCTAGTGGTTGTATTAATCTTTTTCTTTGTTGTGTTTTAAATCATATTCTCCTACAGCACCATGCTGTTTACCACATGGACACTGTCATGTTGGCGATTGATTGCTAGGATGCAAGGCAGCATTACAGGAGGACGATTCTCAGATGTTGCAAGTCATGACATCATTAATGTGATGTATTAAAAAGCCAATGCCATGCTTACCTAATTCATCCAAAGCTGTATTCCTGAAAGAAAAAACATTGTGTCATTGTATGTGTTATTAGTGTTGGATTTTCAGGCTGCAACATTTTTTTTCTGCCTTCTGATTCTGTGTCTTGGCTCTGGTTGTGTATATCCTGTTTGGGCTATTGATTTTCCTCGCTGTTTTGTGACCTTGATTGTGGCTGAACATACCAAGCTTTGATATTTAATTCTTGTCTATCCGGGTTACGATCCCTGCATAGTTAAAAGCAGAAATTGATCGGAATGAAAACCTACAGCCAAAGGGTCTTCCCCAGAACTGAAATTGACAATCATTAGTGTACAGTCATATGTCTCCATTAGTACTTAGGCTCAAACTACTTCGCTGAATTTTTGCACCATATGTTTCTGCAGGAACTTCAAATTTTCCTGAATACGGCACTATTTTGATGATAGTGGATTCCTACTACTTCCCTACTTCTACTTGGCTTTGGCTTTAGCAATCTGGAATGCTGCATTTAGGGAAAACTAGCAATTACTTTCAATGCTTCAGGTGAACATTGCCAAAATTAAACATGCAGCTTTTCAATATTTTGGGGGGGAAAATGGCATCAATTTAGTCCAATTGGGCCAAGGGTCTCCAGTTTTCCTAACAAATAAGTCTTTGGCATGCTGCACTAAATTGGATTGCTTAAATAAAACCAATACAGACACAGGGAGAAACTGCAGATCCATACAGATAATGATTAGGCTAGGGTTCAAAACTTGATCTCTCAAGCTGTGAAGCAACTATAAAAACCCAACCTGGGAGAAAGTATATGGTTTAGGGAAGGCCTGGGGCCTCATGCATAGCGGCATGTGTAGAATTCACACTAAAACATGGCATACGGACAAAAGTCGAAATGTGCGTACGTACAAAACAATTCAGATGCAGAAAACCGTGCGTAAGCCCACTTCCACTACATAAATCCCAGTCTGCATGAAATGTAATGTTTCTCAAATCCCATCGTAACTAAAGTAGCACATTAAATGCTTCATATTCTGTGTGTTCTTCTATGTGCTGTATGTGTGTGAATCACTACTTGCTTCTTAAACTGGCTTTCTCTTACGCCAACAGGACACAGAATACATTACCTTCATGATATTACAGCTCTCTGAACAATTTAAATACTAAGATGTATACTTGATATCATTTTCATTATGAAATGAATTAAAGCATGTATTAAACATGAGGCCATAGTGGCGCAATGGTAGCGACAAGATGGTGCCCCTTCCAGAGATTGTTCCTGCCTCCAGCAAGATGCTTTCTGCGCTGTGCATGACTCTCAATGAAATAATTTATTGCAGCAGTACTGTCTCTTTCAAATGTACTAACCCCCAATTCCTGTCCTTCCTTTTCTTTCTCCAAGTAACCAATTGCCACACACTCAGCTCTTTAATAAATATCAAGCCATCTGTAAGCTTAGAATGCCCATTCTTCAAAACATTAAGGAACATTGAAATATCTTCATAGTACATGTTTAATTATTCCATCGATCTATCCATCCAGGGTGGCGCCAGTCCCAACAAGCATACAGCGGCAGGCAGGAACAATCCCTGAACAGGGCGCCAGTTCAACGCTACCGCTGTCTAGCGTGTCCACTCGTTTAATAACAGTATACATTATTTAAATTAAGTCAAAAATTTATCTGTGTAGTTTAATATATATACTTTACTGCATTTCATCTGAAAAATTATATCAAGAAGATAACGCCTGGAAATCTAAATCAACTTAGAAGCTAACTGTCATCATATGTTATATTTTATATATGTTATCAAAGTTATTGTCTGTCTGTATACCTGCATTGTTATCACTCTTTAATATTTTCTTTATCAGCATGCTGCTGCTGGAGTATGTGAATTTCCCCTTGGGATTAATAAAGTATCTATCTATCTATCTATCTATCTATCTATCTATCTATCTATCTATCTATCTATCTATCTATCTATCTATCTATCTATCTATATAAATACTTGCTTTCTTCTATTGAATTGAATTTAATTCCTTTATTGTTATTGTATAGTACAATGAAATTCAATATGCAAATCCTCCATAAACTTATTTCCTATAAAATGGTAAAATTACAAAAACGGTAATAATAATATGATAAAAAAAATGAAAAATATACAATATGAAAGCATAAGTGGCTCAGATTGTGCAATATTACAACTGTAATGCAAGTTTACAGTGAGGTAATTGTACTTATAAGTTCAAACAGTTCTACCAAGAGCACTTGATGGACTGATTGAGTGCGTTTAGAGCTCTCGGGATGAAACTGTTTCTGAACCGCGAGGTTTGTGCAGGAAAGACTCTGAAGCGTTTGCTGAATGGGCGAATTTCATATAGGCTGTGTGCATATCTGAGGCAGTGTGTAGTAGAACCTGTACCCCAATAATTCTCTCCGCTCTTGACACAGTTGGCGGTAGAGCTTTCCAATCAGCTGCTGTAGAGTTGTGATTGCACACTCAGATACACTGGGTTAAAGTACTCAGTGGTGCACTGAGAGTATCAACACTAAAGCAGCTATAGTATTTAGAATAGTTTGGCCATTCCATGCACCATTATATGGTTACAGGTTGATTACAAACAGATGCGTTAAACTAAAAAACGATATGCGGTTAATTTCAGTGTATTTGATAAAACCACATCAGGGGTGTGAATCTAAAAAATTAAGGGAACCCACCCGGGAAAAGTATCACTGCTTTGACTCTGGGTGTTACCAGTTTGCAAAACCGAGCCGAAAACTTGTGTACACTATGGTTTGAGCTGGTGTGAGAATGTGTGTGGCTTTATGCAAGGTGAGCACGGAAATGGGTGTCTACCATAGCAGCATTGAGCTCAAGGAGAAAACAGCTGTGTACAGGGCACTAATCCAACAGAGAACTGGGGAGCAAAATTTACACTTGAGTTGGTACCTGTGTGAGTTATTGTCAATAGCCTGCAAACTCCACATAGATTATGACCTTGTGTAGGATTCAAATTTGCTTCACTGAATCCGTGAACTATTGAAGGCAGCTATTGAGGGAAAGTGCCACCTTCTAGTTTGTGTGTATGGAGAAAATGCTCCAACAGTTTGAAATGTCAGCAACAAACATTTCTGCTTACCTGGTATGTTCTGTTTGGTCACAAAATCAGACCAATCTTTACTATATTTCCTCTGTTGTGATATCATGGACACAAAACATCGAAAAAACATTTGTCCTGACTCCATAGTTCTAGAAGCCTCTCTTTTACTTTTTTATATTTGGTTTCATCAACTATTTGTATCTATTGGTACATTATCATTTGTAAAGCATAGAGCTGACAGACAAGGGACTTTTATGTCACATCTGCAGTATTTTGTGTATATAACACTAGAATTACCAGAGCCTACGAAAAAACTCGTACATCCGGCCCACCTTAAATCCATTCACACCTCTCCGCCAGCGCCTTTTGTCATCTAAATGTGCTGATAAAGACAAGCTGCAAGCAGTCGGCTCTAGGCACTATATGATAGGCAGACAGGGAAGCTGCTATATAATAATAAAATTACTGCTATTACTATATAGATAGACAGGGAGTTCAGGCAGAGCGGCGAAGGCTAAAAAGAAAAAAAAAAAAAACATTTTCTCCCCAGCAGGGAATCGAACTCTGGTCTCTTGGGCACGGCAAGTCTGCTGCGTCAGCAAATCTTACCAGTACGCCACAGAAGCTGTTGTAGCATTTTTGAAACTTTTGTGAAAGTGTTTATTTGATCTTTGGACTTCAGGCTTTACACATTTTATAATTTATGCCTAAATTTTGTAACATTACTAAAATATGAAAAAGTTTCTGTTGTAACACTGTGTTCACACAGATTACTGTAGAAACGGAACACACATGAAATGCGTGTGTTCCAAATAACGATCTATTATTTCCACTCCAAAACTCCACTTCACTCCCAGATAATCAATCAAGGCATGAGCTGGGAGAAGTTTGTGCACGTTCTAAGTCGGTGGGGGGATGGAATAGCCAGCTGCTTGCAGCTTGTTTTTATCAGCACATTTAGATGACAAAAGATGCTGGCAGGAGAGGTGCGAACGGATTTAAGAAGTGATTTAAGGTGGGCCAGACCTATGAGTTTTTTCGTAGACTCTGGTAATTCTAGTGATAAACAATGTTGATAGATTGGTTTTACCATGACATGATAATAGAGTAGAGATCTCACATAAGCAGTATTTTATATTTTAAAATTTGGTACCTTTCTGATTACTTTGTGCCGTCTGTCAATTGCAATATTTATACTTTTAAACAGTTTTATCATATATAGTTCATTAGAATGGCTTATTTATAGTTTCAGATTCTGGATTTCTCTATATGTTTTGGTGTACTAATTCAATTAGTTGCTTGTCTGAGTTATTACATTTCTCATTCTTGGCCTGTCAATCATTTCAGTTGCTATGCATTTCCAAACTCTAAATACATTTATGGAATAATTTGAATGAATTTATCCAAAAACAATTTAGGATCTAACTTGCCTTTAGCAAGCAGAACTGAGCTCACCAGAGTGCACTACAGTCTGATCATTTTTGACTGTTTTTACTACTAATGTTATTCCTTTAGAAGACTGTATAGGCTTAGCCCTTTAGTGGTGGACATCATAACAAATGTTTAATCAAAGTATAAAATGATTAAATAATAATATTGTTTTGTTTAAAGTATTGTGTACTCTTTGTAGTTTAGTTATTATTGCCATTTTGTATGTTTACTTTATCACTATCAAATAAATACAAATATTCCTGTGACTTTGTGGTACACATTGGCAGATTTACCCCATGATACTAATCTTTTTTAAATTTTAATTATGCAGGCAATTAGAAGATAACAATTCCAAAACTCCCTTGATTTTTAATTGCTAATAATAGATCTGAATGTTTCTTTAAACATATAAAAAAGCTTTACAGCTCTTGTTATATCATTTGGTTAAGGAAAAGTCAGCTGATGGATAATTTAGTTTTAGTACAAAGAAAGGTAAATGATCACAATTCTCAAGAGTTTTTCTGTTCCTTTTTAATGTTTCATATATTTTAACCTTTATTAAGTATACATAACTCAATGTAATATTTTATTGTAATTGTACTTGCTCTGTACAGCAACTTGTGATGTTTCACATTTTCAGTGTCACTTTATAAATAAGATTGAGTGAAGTGCAAAAGTATTAACAATATTTCACTACTGCACATGTGTTCAGAATGAGCAATTTTTGTATGTTTTATATGTTTAGTTTGAAACAGCAGTTTTATTTAAATAGAATCACAATTGAGACATAATGTTTGACAGTAATTCATATCCTACATAGTGTGGAAAATAAAACTGTCCTAAAACATGTTTGAGCTACAAAACTTTACAGAAAAAAACTAAAATAAGTAAAACAGTTTTATTTTCCTTTTTAACAGACCACACTGCTTATAAATATTTGGTTGATTGTGCATGAAGAGTACTCTTTAGAATTGAGGCTCAGTTTTAGATAAATAATAGATACATAGGTAATGAAAAAGTAGACTTGCATACATCAGGCATGGAACATTCAGCTTTAATGTACTGTACAGTATGCTGATTTTCACATGTAGTAGCTACTTTTGAAGACCTGATTGCTTCATTCTTTCTTTTTTTTAATTTGCAGGTATATTTACGATATTTTACAATATGTTTTTTGTTACCACCTGCCACAGCACTTGAAAATGTATCTTGTGAAATTTTTATTCTCACTGCATTCCAAGAATTTGGGAACAAAAAAGACACATATTTCTGGCTTTCCCTTATAGGCTATTTGCTAATAATATTTGTAAATGTATCGTTAATTATTTTAATATACCAAGAAAAAAAACTCCATGAGCCCATGTATATTTTTCTTTGTAATCTGCTTTTTTGTGAGCTAACTGGATCTACATCCTTTTACATTAAATTCATGATTGACCTTAAAATCAATGTTCATGTTATTTCTCGCACATTTTGCTTTACTCAGATATTTCTTATTTATATATATACAGTAACAGAAATATGTATTTTAACAGTCATGGCTCATGACAGATATATAGCAATACATGCACCTTTACATTACATTACAATTTTCTCATCAGCAAACATTCAAAAATTAATTGTTGCTTCCTGGATTTATCCTATTGTTATGATAACCATTGGAATGTATTTATCTATACGTTTACCTTTATGTGGCAATGAAATTGATAGAGTATACTGTAACAACTGGGAAATTGTTAAACTATCCTGTACAGACACAAGTAGTAACAATATTTATGGATCTGTTATGCTCTGTACTTTTTCAATACCTTTCATTTTTATTTTTTATTCATACTGTAAAATCCTTTCTGTGTGCTGGAATACTTCAAGATCTCAGAAATATAAAGCTTTTCAAACATGTCTTCCTCATTTAATAACACTGATCTTTTTTATAAGCTCCTTACTCTTTGAATTAATTGAGAGCAGACTTAATGTAAAGAGAGTAAAAAATGAAATCACAGCATTTGCTTCAATAGAATTTCTTACAGTTCCTCCGCTTTTAAATCCATTAATATATGGCTTGATATTGCCTGAAATACGCAAAAGGGTTGTGTATCTATTTTCAAGGAGAAGAAAACAGTTAATGTGATTTCTTTAGTTTTCATTTTGTGTATTCTGCATAAAGATAAATACAGTAAATTTCTGAAATAGAAAAATGGGACAGCATTAAAATATCACTAAATTTGCATGATATTTAACCTCTACATTGACATATACTTCTCATTATTATTGCTTTTATCCAGTGTGACTCATGCAAATAGGACATACTGTACTATAATGTTTTGCAGAAACTATGTATACACATATTATTACATTTGGAGAGTAGGCAAGTTAAGTGACACACTCAGGTTCATGGAGAGTGAAAGGCAGGAATCAAACCCGAGGCCTTGGAACTCACAGTCCAGTGATGTAGCCTCTATCTCTCTGGCTGCCTTTTCATGAATACAATAGACATTAATAAAACAGGTCTATACTAATTTTATAAAATAGAATGCTTTATATACACATATGCTAAAATTAATATTTTATGCAAAATAATGTACAAATTTGCAATCCATAATTAGTTTAATAGGGAAACAATTTATTATTTCCATCCATCCATTATCCAACCCACTATATCCTAACTACAGGGTCACAGGGGTCTGCTGGAGCCAATCCCAGCTAACACAGGGTGCAAGGCAGGAAACAAACCCCGGGCAGGGCGCCAGCCTACCTCAGACAATTTATTATTTTCATTTTCGTATTTGAAAGTGAGTACTGACCATTGTAACAGACTGTACTATAAGCTGTGGCTTAGAATCTTCATACAGACTTCCAAGCAGATGAAAAAAATGGTCTGCACAGCATGAACTCCAGAAAGGAAATAAAACAGCAACAAGGATCTGAACATGCGAACAGCTGGAAGAAGCAAAACTTTCGTGACAAGCCAAAGAGTGACCAGTGGAGTTGGAGGCCTAGCATGTGTGAGTGGGATAAGCAGGGAAAGAAGAGTGTACTTGGCACCAGTACACATGGAGCCATGAACATTATATTTATTGTTGTACTGTGATTTGCTAATCTCTCTGACAACCATTTGTTTATTTTCACATACAAGTAAATGTCGTTGCAAGATAGGCAAGGGTCTATGATATGTGTTCTTTTCACCAAAGTATTCCAGTTTTCCTTGCACACCCCAAAGATGTGTTAGACTAAATAGCAACTTTAAACTGCCTCAGTATGACAGTGTGTGTGTGTGGGTGTGTATACATATTCCTGAGATGGACTGGTGTTCCCTGTACTGCAGGTTCCCACCATGCATTCATTGTTGCCTGTGTAGGCCCTGAACTTCTTGTGACACTGAACTGGATGATACGGTAAAATGTGGTGGGGTTTTTTTTCTGTCTGTGTTTTATCTGGGATTAAGCATTCTGGAGTTAATTTAATAAAATAATAATTTAAGATATTAAGAAATACAATGCCCAATGCATTTATCTATCAATGAATTGTGTGTCACTAGCTGTCATTTCCCTATTGAAAATAACACAGTTTCAGTTTGATTTTGAAGACTAGCTTTGTCATCACATTTTTTTTGTAAACTTCTATTCTCATAATGTATCTCTTAATTTGATCTTTACTTAATAAAATCTTTAAAATATTATGTTCATTTAGCACTCAGATATTTTTGACTCTTTTAAATTGTTTAGAATATGAAACACAGGTGTTGTGTAAATAAAAGTATACTTATTAATTTTATTTTACATGCATATTATAATCAATAATGACTACAGACGTAATATAATATTAAAACGTATATGTGTCTTCATTAATATACCATCAGTTCAAACATATTTTCAAATGAAAAGTAAACAAATCCTAATATTGAAGTTTTCCTACCAAAAATCTTGGTTGGCCTATTTGCACATCTTGACTTTCTCCTGTGACAGTTAAGTATTAAATAGCTTGCTCTCTCAGACTAATATAATAAAATGGATGAGCTAACAGCAAATAAATGACACATTTTGAATGTTCTCTTAAAAGACTTGGTTTCACATATTCAAATGATTTTTTTTGCCTATCAGACAAAAATTCTGCTTTCTCTCCTAGTTCAATTGTGCAGATAACAAAAAAAGACACTTTTTTGGTTTTTGTTGGCTTTCTGGGTTGCTGAGGTTATGTGTCTAGTGGCAAAGGTCATTTAGCTAAGTGACAGGTGTTGGGCCAGTTATGAGAACACAAAAGGGCTCGCTGTATACCAACTGTTCATTCTTTATCCCACTTGACTACTGGCACTGTGTGTTTGTGAGCTACTGCTCCAATGTTTAAAGCAGCTAACCAGGAGATGCACGTTTTTTTATGAATATATAACAAAAATTTCTTAAGGGCTTGGAAACAAAGGGCAAACTTTTCTGAACACTAACATTTATTTTTGTAAACCAGAGGGCTTAACCATAATTGTTATAAGGAAAAAATAGCAAGGAGCTGTCTAATAACACTTTTTCATTGATTGAACTCTTGTCTCAGATAAAGGATCTTGTGCAGTTGCACTGTGATTTGCCAGAATTAGGAAGGTGGATGCTAGCGACCAGGCAAGACTCCCTGGCAACCAATTTTCTGCTTGTAGTGGTTTACAAAGCAATGATGTAACACAAAAATTAAAAGCTTTCTCAAACAAAGGGATAACATTCAGACTCATACATGAATGTAAAGCTTGGAGATTTAATGTTCAAAATATAAAGTGCTAATAAACTTACACAAATTATTTTAAGTAGTTAGAATCAACACCATCCTTATTGGACCACTTATGGTAGCAAACAGGTCCTCATGCAAGGTGTTTTTTTGTTAGTTTGTTAGTTTTTGCCTACCACACAGGAACATAACATAGACACACCATCTTGAGAGAGTCTGTTATCGACTCCCATCTTAAGAAGACAGATTACATGGGCATCACTTTAGTGCCCAAAATGTATATGTCCTTTTTGTCTCGTTATTACAGTGTACCAAAGAATAAAAGGTAGAATTGGCATAAGATACCCTCATTTGGGCTGTTCATAAGAAATGTAATGATTTACTTAATGAGGTAGAAGTACATAATAAACAAAAATAGCTGCATGAGATATTTGAGATCTGTGCTTCAATTTATTTATTCATTTTTAATTTAATTTAATGTATTTTATACAATCATGTCAAACTTAGCAAATTCAACCCCTGCCTGAGAGAATGAGAGGAGAGACTACAACATGAGCAACTGTTTAAAAAAAAAACAAAGAAAGGAGAATGTCCTTTTACCTGATATAAATGCTTATTCTAAGATTTGATTCATTAGATCTTGCCATATTTAAAAAAAAATGTGAACAGATTCTCTAAATGAAAACTTTATTTTTTCCAATATCAAATAGTATAGAACAGGGGTGGGCAAAGTCATTCCTGGAGGGCCGCAGTGGCTGCGGGTTTTTGTTCCAACCCAGTTGCTTAATTAGAAAACAATCCTTGCCAATAATTACATTTCATGGCATATTAGTGCTTTAACTCTGCTAAGTCAAGTCATTCTCATATCCTAGATTTTTTTCCATTCTAAGGATATCATCCAAATACTTTGAAGTATAAAATGGATGGGTAATTCTCAATCCTTCACTTTTTTCTCTTCTCTTTCCTTCCAAGTATTTAATTAAACCAAATAGTGCACGATAAATACACACAGGTGTAAAGGGTAACAAGCAAAATGGATAACTGCTGGTTTCTTTTGTCATTTGCATCTTATTGCTAATAAGGAGCAATTAAAACCCAAGAATGCAGCTGTTTAAGTCTTTAATAGATAGATAGATAGATAGATAGATAGATAGATAGATAGATAGATAGATAGATAGATAGATAGATAGATAGATAGATAGATAGATAGATATAAGCAATAAGGGTTCACAATCTTAATGAGGGAGACAACTAAAATGAAGCAAAAGTGTTTCTAGACCAATAAGTGCTTCTTATTAAGCAATTGGGTTAGAACAAAAACCTTCAGCCACTGCGGCCCTCCAGGAATGACTTTGCCCACCCCTAGTATAGAACATCAGTTACCCATTGACTTATAACAGGTGGGCTGGGATTCTTCCAGTTGAGCAAGATAAGTCTACATGTTAGTAGTGTGGTATAAGCAATTACTTTTTTTTTTTTCAAATTTTATTGATTTTATTGTAATCATTCCATACAAATAGATCAATTTTTACAAAAAGTAGGATTGAAAACAAATCAACCCACACCCCTGAGAAAGAGAGCATGGCCAATGGAGTAAAAGTTAAAACTTGTAAACATACATGAATTGATGAGTTTAATAGGTGGATAAAGATGAATGGAGAAGTAAAAGAAATGCAAAGAGAATTACTTCCTCAGTGCTTTAAGAGCTTATTCTAAAATATTATTGATTAGATCCTGCCAGTTTTGAAAAAGTTCTGCACAGATGCTCTAAGTGAGAATTTGATTTTTTCCAATTTCAAATAGTATAAAACATCAGTTACCCACTGACTTAAAAGAGGAGAGTTAGGATTCTTCCAGTTTAGCAAAATAAGTCTGCGTGCCAATAGTGTAGTAAAGGCAATCACAGTTTGTTTGTCCTTCTCCGCTTTAAGCCCATCTGGAAGAACACCAAACACAGCTGTTAATGGGTTAAGAGGGACTGTGACACCAAGGCCGTCTGAAAGGCACTTAAAAATCTTTGTCCAGAATGATGTTAATTTGGTGCAGGCCCAAAATATGTGACCCAGTGAGGCTGGGACTTGATTGCAGCGTTCGCAGGTTGGATCTTGCCCTGGAAACATTTTGGACAGATGTGCTCGATATATAATTTTGAGTTGAATAATTGTATGCTTTGCGCATTGGAGCTTGAATGAATTGTCTGCATTGCTACCTTCCACTCCTTTTCTGATATATTGAGTGAGAGATCTTTTTCCCATTGTCCTCTTAGATCTTTGAAAGGGAGGGACTGTAAAATAATTTTATATATTGCAGAAATGCTGTCTGAGTCCTCGAGACTGAGCAATATTTTTTTCCAGCATGGAGGAAGGTGCGAGATGAGGAAAATCAGGCAGGTTCTGTTTAACAAAGTTTCTAATTTGAAGATAGTGAAAGAAATGTGCTGCTGGAAAGTTACATTTGGACTGTAATTGTTTATAGGTTGCAAAGATGTTGTCTATATAAAGATCTCTAAGTAATTTAATTCCAAATCTTTTCCAGATATTAAAAACTGCATATGTTTGCAACGGTTGAAAAAGGTGGTTCTCATGCAGAGGTGCCACAGATAAAAGATTCTCTGTCTTGAAGTACTTCTTACATTGGTTCCATATTCTAAGTCATTGAAGCACAATTGGGTTATTAGTATATTGGCGATAACTTGCATTTATTAGGGTACTAAGCAAGGACTATAAAGACGTACAGCAGGATTTTATTTCTATTGCAGACCAAGCATGTGTATGTTCATCCATTTGTGTCAATGTCCAGGTTTTTATAGGTTGTATAGTTGCCACCCAGTAATAACACTGAAAGATAGGTAGAGCCATGCCGCCGTCTGCCTTAGGTGTTCGTAGGGTCAACCTTTAGATACATGGATATTTTGAATTCCAAATAAATGAGGTTATGATTAAATCAATTTCTTAAAAAATTATTTGTTAATGCATATGGGGGTGCTTTGAAATGGAAAAAGAACCTTAGGAAGGGTATTCATCTTGACAGTGTTCATTCTTTCAGCTGAAGTGAAATGAAGGGTAGACCATCTATGCAAGTCTTGCTTAAGATTTTCCATGCAGACAGCAACATTTTGTTGATAAAGCTTATGTTTACTTGTGATGTTTACCCCTAGCTATTTAAACTGATCTGCAATGATAAAAGGGAAGGTGTCCAATCTAATAATGTGTGATTGAGAGTTCACTGGCACTCTTTTATTCAGATTAATTCTGAGACCAGAAATCTTTTGAAATTCTCTTAGTGCTGTTAGGACTACAGGCACAGTATTTTGTGGATCTGATATATACTGCTCAAAAAAATAAATGAACACTTTTTAATCAGTGCATAGCATCAAGTCAATGAAACTTCTGAGATATTGATCTGGTCAGTTAAATAGCAGATGGGGGTTGTTAATCATTTTCAGCTGCTTTGGTGTTATTAAAATTAACAACAGGTGCACTAGAGGGTCAACAGTGAGACAACCCCTAAAGCAGGAATGGTTTAACAGGTGGAAGCCACTGACATTTTTCCCTCCTCATCTTTTCTGTTTTTTCACTAGTTTTGCATTTGGCTACTGTCAGTGTCACTACTGATAGCATAAGGCAATACCTTGACCCTACAGAGGTTGCACAGGTAGTCCAGCTTCTCTAGGATGACACATCAATACATGCCATTGCCAGAAGGTTTGCTGTGTCTCCCAGCACAGTCTCAAGGGCATGGAGGAGATTCCAGGAGATAGGCAGTTACTCTAGGAGAGCTGGACAGGGCCATAGAAGGTCCTTAACCATCAGCAGGACTGGTATCTGCTCCTTTGGACAAGGAGGAACAAGATGAGTACTGCCAGAGCCCTACAAATGACCTCCAGCAGGCCACTGGTGTGAATGTATCTGACCAAACAATCAGAAACAGACTTCATGTGGGTGGCCTTTAGGGCCTGATGTCCTCTAGTAGGCCCTCTGCTCACTGCCCGGCACCGTGGAGCTCGATTGGCATTTGCCATGGAATGCCAGAATTGGCAGGTCCACCATGGGCACCCTGTGCTTTTCACAGATGAGAGCAGGTTCAGCTTGAGCACATGTGACAGATGAGAAAAGGTCTAGAGAAGCAGTGGAGAACGTTATGCTGCCTGTAACATTATTCAGCATGACTGGTTTGGTTGTGGGTCAGTGATGGTCTGGGGAGGCATATCTATGGAGAGACTCACAGGCCTCTACCGGATAGACAACAGCACCTTTATTGCCATTAGGTATGGGGATGAAATCCTTGGTCCCATTGTTGACCCACTATGTTGGTGCAGCAGGTCCTGGATTCAGCCTGGTGCACGACAATACCCGGCCTCATGTGGCGAGAGTATGCAGGCAGTTCATTGAGGAACAAGGAATTGATACCATTGACCATTGAGGTTGCACCTCAGACTGTTCAGGAGCTCAGTGATGCTGTGGTCCAGATGTGGGAAGAGATCCCTCAGGACACTATCCATCATCTCATTAGGAGCATGCTCTGATGTTGTCAGGCATGCATACGAGCATGTGGGGGCAATACAAACTACTGACTGCGATTTTGAGTTGCTGCAATGAAATTTCGGCAAAATGGACTAGCCTGCCGCATCATTTTTTCACTTTGATTTTTGGGGTGTCTTTGAATTCAGTCCTCTGTAGGTTGTTAGGATATAGCGGGTTGGAAAATGGATGGATGGATCAAACACATTGCAAAACATTAACCTGTAACTAAATTGTAATGCTGTTGATATTCTACATTGACATTTACTTTTCATTATTATTACCTTTATCCTTCTGATTTATATGAATAGGACATACTATAATTGTTTACATATACTGTATATACACATTTTATTATATCTAGAGGCCAGGCAGGTTAACTGACATGCTCAGGTTCATGCAGAGAGTGAAAGCAGGAATCAAACCCGCAGCCTTTGAGTTCACAGTCCAGTGATGTAGTCAATGCCTTTCAGGCTGCCTTTTCATGAATACAGTAGACAATAATAAAGCAAATTTCCCCTTGGGATTAATAAAGTATCTATCTATCTATCTATCTATCTATCTATCTATCTATCTATCTATCTATCTAATTTTATAAAACATGAAGCTCTATTTTTACATATTCTAAAATTAATATTTTATACAAAATCATCTACAAATATACAATACAGAATTGTTGAATATAGCAACACTTTATTATTTTCATTGTCATAATTGAGAATGAATACTGGCCATTGTCACAGACTTTTGTACTGTAGAGATACAGACATGGTACAGACTTCCAAGCCGATGAAAAAAAAAAGTCTGCACAGCATGAACTCCAGAGAAGAATTAAAATACCAACAAGGATCAGATCATGTGAACAGGTGGAAGAAACAAAACTTTCCCAAGGAGTTAAAGAATAACCGGTGAGTTGGAGGCTGAGCACATGTGAGTGGGATAAGCTGGGACACTTCCCCAGAGAAAGAAGAGCCTACATGGTATCAGTACAGAGATGGCCATGAACAATATGTTTATTGCTGTATTGTATTGTGATTTGATTGATCCCTCTGACAATGATTTATTTTGTTTTTTACAAGTAAAAATCATTGCTAATTAGGCAAGGGTATGTACCATGGTTCTTTACTCTGGGTATTCAAATTTTTCTCATACAGACCTAAAATGTGTTAGATTAAATGGCAACTCTAAGCTGCCGTGTATGTGTGTGTGTGTGCACATGAGTGTCCCTGAGAGGGATTCCATGCACTCACTGCTGCCTGTGTAGGTCCTGACTTTAGGTAACACTGAACTGAATGAAGTGGTTAAATATGAGTGGGTGGGTTTCTAACTCTGCTTCATTTGGGGTTAAGCATCCAGGAGTAGCTGCTCCTTCACAGCTTGATTGAAAGGAATATTTTAAAAATTAAATACACTGAAAGTGATGTTAATGAAAATAATTTCATGTATTAAGATATATAATGCTTTGCTATAAGGAAAAACTAACTGATGCGTTAATCTATTACCCTAGGTTCTTGTCTATAAGCCGGACTCGTGTATAAGCCGGAGACCAAAAATCATACGAATTTTTAAAATAAAATCTTATCATAGATAAGCCGGACTCATGGATAAGCCGAACGTACTATAACCTATAACTAATAGAAGAGAGGGAGGTCAGTGGTCTCACTCGCACCCATTTAATTTCTTTAAGGGGGGAGAGAGTGTGAGATATTGGCGTCTCTCTCACTCCCCGCATGGCGCGGCCGGAGCGCGTTCTTTCTGCTCTGGGCGTCGCTGAGTCAACACACGCGCATAGCGGTCATTTAAATTGTGATTTTATATGTAAGCATATTTAAATATATATCGCAGATTTTTTGCTGGTTCGCGGATTTCTGCGGACAATGGGTCTTTTAATTTCTGGTACATGCTTCCTCAGTTGGTTTGCCCAGTTGATTTCATACAAGGGACGCTATTGGCAGATGGCTGAGAAGCTACCCAGCTTACTTTTCTTTCTCTCTCTCTTGCGCTGACTATCTGTGATCCTGACGTATGGGGATTGAGCAGGGGGTCTGTTCGCACACCTAGACTATACGGACGCTCGTCTAAAAATGCTGAAAGATTATCTTCACGTTGCTACCTTTTGTAAAGCTGATTCCTGAAACGACATGCTGCACAGTGCTTCGCATACTTAAAAGCTCGAAAGGCACGTATTGATTTTTGACTGAAAAACAAACTCTGTCTCTGTCTCTCTCTCTCTCTTTCTCTCTCCCTGCTCCTGACAGAGGGGGTGTGAGCTGCCGCCTTCAACAGCTTTGTGCCGCGGTGCTTCGCATACTTAAAAGCCAAACAGCACCATTGATTTGTTTGCTAGAGATTGTTTTCTCTATCTATGTGACATTCTGTGCTGCTGACACACACACCTTTGAAGAGGAAGATATGTTTGCATTCTCTTAATTGTGAGACAGAACTGTCATCTCTGTCTTGTCATGGAGCACAGTTTAAACTTTTGAAAAAGAGACAAATGTTTGTTTGCAGTGTTTGAATAACGTTCCTGTCTCTCTACAACCTCCTGTGTTTCTGCGCAAATCTGTGACCCAAGCATGACAATATAAAAATAACCATATAAACATATGGTTTCTACTTCGCGGATTTTCTTATTTCACGGGTGGCTCTGGAACGCAACCCCCGCGATGGAGGAGGGATTACTGTATAAACCGGATTTATGTATAAGCCGATATTCTATTTTTTCATTTTCACAACTTTTTTCCTTAGATAAGCTGCGGCTTATAGACAAGAACTCAGGGTAATAAATAGTGTGTCTTTAGCTGTCATTTCACTATTGAAAATAACACAACATCAGTTGGACTTTGAAGACTAGCCTTGAGATCACCTTTTCTTTGTAAACTTCTTTTCTGATAATATTTCTCTTAATATGGTTATCTAAAGGTGTATCTTTAGCTAATGAAATCATTACAAAATTATATACATTTAACCTTTTAATGTGTTAATTGTGTTAATTCAATGTATGAATGCATTTTTTTGACTTTTGTTAAGTTGTTTAGTAGATGAAGTACATGTGTTGTTTAAAATAAAATTGTACTTAATTAATTTTGCATACATGATATAATCAATAATAACAACAGTTCTAATATATATTTTGCCTTAATGAATATGCCATCAGTTCAACCATATTTCCTAACCAAAAAGTAAAAATAATGATGTTGATGTTGTTTCCTACCAAAAACTCAGGAATGCCTATTTATACTTCTTGGCTTTCTCTCTTGATAGTTTAATATTAAACAACCTGGTCTCTCAGACCAATAAAATAAAATTGATACACTAACAACATTTGAATGATGCATTTAGAAAGATTCCTTATGTGAAACTTTATTTAAAGACTTAGATTCACATATTCAAGTGAATGTGTTTGGCTCTGAGCAACAACGAAAAGCTCATAATTCAGTTGTGCAAATATTGGCTTTCAGGGTTGCTGTAATTATGTTTCTATTGCCAAAGGTTACAGTATGTGCAGTACCTAACTGACAAGTATTGTGTCAGTTACCAGAATGTGAAACAGCACAAAGGTTCTGCAGCTCAGACACCCACCGTTTCTTCTTTACTGCAAACACAGCTGATTTACTGGCATTGTGTGTTAGTGAACTACTGCTGTAATATTAAAAACAGTGTAAGAGCCATTTTCCTTGTTCTATAAGATTCATGAATGTTTATTAGATGACAATGCATAAACTATGGAAGGTTCCTATAACCCCCGTGAATAGAATCGTTTTGGTATGTTCTTGCCATTTCTAATAGCTTAGAGTAAATATTATTCTTCAGTTAGTTAGTGTCATCCTTGCCTTGTATAGGGTGTAGAGGCATACGGTTTTTAACCGTGACCGCACGTTATCGTGCCTGGGCACTTGCCTATGTGCCAACCTGCTTACGAACCTTTAAGTAGGAAAGAAGAAATTAAGAACCTTTAAGTACAGAAGAAGAAATTAAGGACCTTTAAGTAGGAAAGAAGAAATTAAGAACCTTTAAGTACAGAAGAAGAAATTAAGGACCTTTAAGTAGGAAAGAAGAAATTAAGAACCTTTAAGTACAAAAATACTAAAGTCTTTCAAGAAAATGTAAGTTTATAGAAGATTCATTTTTCCCTTTTTTTTGCCTTTTATTCTACGCGTGTAACTATTTTTTATTTTATTCTTGTTTGGATTATTCGCTTTTAACTTTCACTAAAAACCTTTAAAACGAACTCTTGGACTCCGTGAATTCTTTTGACACGCGTCTTACCGTGCCTGATGACACCTTATATTTTTGCAGCTACAAACAGCTAACTCAAAGATTCATGTTTATTTTACAAAATATAACAAACCATTTTTTTCTGAAGGTTAAAAACAAAATTGGAAACAAAGGGTAAACATCTCTGAACTAATTTTCTCTAAACTAGAGGTCTTCACAGCAGTCATTGTCATTAAATAACAGCAAGCAGTTGTCCACCATAATCCTATTCAAAAGCCAGAGCCAAAAAACTAACACAAACATCAGGTCAAGAGGACTGACCAAGAGTAAAAGTGAGAACATTGAAAATGACACTCTCTAATAGCACTTTTTCATTGATTGAATCTGTATCTTGGATAAAGGAGTCTGCTATTTCACTATGATTTATCAGAATCTGAGAAAACTATCTTCAGATTACAAAGAAGGAAGTCACAGAGCCCAGATGAGAATGCAGAACATTTCTTAATTTGCATATACCAGTCAGACTTTAAACATCACTTCCTCACATCACTAAGAAGAACTTAAAAAAAATCACCTAAAGTAATTATTTAAGCTAATCTTTGATTGTTTAGAATGACGTGTGGTAAATTTGTTTAATCATTAGAAACCAACCATACACCCATTTTTATATTTTAGGGAAGGGGGAAATTAAATTTCTCCAGGCAAACCCATTTATGCAATTCCAATATTGTCAAATACTGTGTATTGGGCCCCAGTGTGATTAGAGACAAATTTTACATAAATACTGCATGCAAAAAAAGTGTGTGTGTTTTTTTTTGTCCCAAATTGTGTGGAATTAGTATTCTGTGGGCATGTCTTTAAAGGAGAGACTTGGGTAGGACCACAAATCATTTTCATT
The DNA here is from genome assembly GCF_900747795.2 of Erpetoichthys calabaricus. NCBI lineage: Eukaryota > Metazoa > Chordata > Cladistia > Polypteriformes > Polypteridae > Erpetoichthys > Erpetoichthys calabaricus. The sequence continues at coordinate 45,034,519 of NC_041397.2, read as the reverse complement.
CTGATACCTTAATGCCTTAGTTTAGGGGACCCATATTTGACCACCTTTATTTTCCCATCACTAAAATTTAGCTCTAAAAATCATGTGTGCATAGCTGATATCTACTGACACCTTTATTCTTATGGTTTTATGTGATACAAGTATCTTTTCTTAACTTTAAAACTGAGCCTGCTATAGCCTCTGTATGTGGCTGACAGTGTTGCTGCCCCAACAGCCCTATAAGGGTAAAGTGACTGATATTACTGATATAACCTAAGGTGATGAAAGTGGTTACCCTAATATTTTGCGATAGTATTTCTTAATAGAAATTATGCATGTGTGTGAGCATGCACACAGGTTAGCTAGCTCAGTAATACTTGAATCGCAGGAGAATCGATGACATTTGTTGGTTTCAAGTAGACCTAGCCAAGCTAGTTACCTAGACATATTAAAAAATGAAAACAATATCACAAAAATATCACTGTACGTTTTCTTACCATAACATGTTTTTTGAGATTAGAGGCTGAAGTATGCCAAAATCACCACAGATGGCAAACAAAGTTTGCACTGCATTAGCATGCTGTCTTCTGGGACACTCATCCTCCAGTATTTCTTAGTCATTTTCACTGTTTTGAATATTGCTGCCCTCCATGAAGTTTGTTTCTCCAAACCTTCAGTCCTTAAATTACTCCGAGCTCCTTTGCTGTGTGATTATGATCAAAACCTGCTGCAGTGGGGTGCAGAGTGCTTTTTTCCAATCCAGTCCATTGGTCCATTTGCCATCGGACACCTTTATTGGCTACTGAAATGCCAGTCAAAAGTTTGAATATTAATTCAAATTGTTGGCGTAAAAGTAGCGAAGTAGATTCCTTGTACAAGTAAAATTACAGACTTAAAAATATACTCATAAAAGTACAAGTACTGAAAAAACTACTTAATTACAGTAGCGTGAGTAGTTGAAATTCGTTACTTCCACCCGTGCTCTTAATATGTAGAACTTTATCAACTTAATCCATTGTTCTGAACACGACTTCATTAAGAGGGGTGTTTTGCGGATTGTCCCGCTGATCTCAACACAGCTGCATAGGAGGTGTGTATGGGCTTTCCCATCAGTTTATTCCCTCTTTCTGTAGGGATGTTTGTTAATTATAATATAAATAATTAAATATCAACTATAATAATTAGGTTAATAATAATAATAATAGGTTACATTTATTGAGCGCCTTTCACAAACCCAAGGTTGCTTTACATACAGAGTAAAAAAAATAATTACACAGATGACAAATGTTCATAGAAGAGGAAAGTTTTCAGTTGCGATTTAAAAGTGCAGAAACAGGAGCAATCTCAGAGAGACTGAGGAAGAGAGTTCCAGAGTTGAGGTGCTATAGCACTGAAGGACCTGCCTCCCAAAGTGGAGAGTCTGGTGCATGGTTACAGTAAGGAGATTACTGCTTGAGGACCTGAGAGAGCGACAAGGAGTATCAGGAGCTAGTAGCTGAGTGAGGTAGAGGGGGGCAAGGTTATGTAGGGCTTTGAAGGTGAGAAGCAAAATCTTGAATTTAATCCTTGATGGAACCGGTATCCAGTGAAGCTGGGAGAGAACAGGGGAGATGTGAGCAAAACGCTTTGTGTGGGTGAGGACTCTAGCTGCAGAGTTCTGAATATACTGTAGCTTCTGTATAGATTTTGCAGGGAGGCCAATGAAGAGGGAATTACAGTAATCAATATGAGGCATTGAACCAGAGTTTAAGCATCAGACAAGGACAGAAATGAACGGAGGCGGGCAGTGTTACAGAGATGATAGAATTAAATTTTGGAAAGAGACCTAATGTTTATCTTGAAGTTAAGTAATGAATCAAACAAAACACTAAGATTTCTGACAACAGGAGCAGGTTTGACAAGTGTACCATCAACAGAAATAGAGAAATTGAATGCCTTAGAAAGTTGGGATTTTGGACCTACCAGTAACACTTTAGTTTTATTGGCATTAAGTTTGAGAAAGTTATTTCCATCCATAGCTTAAGATCAGTGATGCATTCCGTGAGTGTGCTGGCAGGTGAATCTGTAGAGGAGTCTGTACGAAGATATAACTGTATATCGTCTGCATAACATTGGAAGTTAAGGCCATGTATGTGAAAAATCTGACCCAAAGGAAGGATATAAAGTAGAAAAAGTAATGGCCCAAGGACTGAACCCTGAGGGACAGCATGCGACACAGGTGAAGTGGAGGATTTATATCGGCAGAGTGTGACAAACTGCTGCCTATTAGAAAGATAAGATGTGAACCATTGAAGGGCTAAGCCAGAGATACCTACAGCAGAGAGATGTGACAAGAGGATTTCATGGTTAACAGTGTCAAATACTGCATTGAAGTCAAGAAGGAGGAGAATATTAAGGGAGCCGCAATCTGCAGACCAGAGAAGATCATTGACTACACGGAGAAGAGCTGTCTCAGTGCTGTGCTGTGTACAAAAGCCAGATTGAAAAGGCTTACAGAGTGTATTATCTACAAGAAAAGCATGGAGTTGTGTAGCAACCATGCGTTCCATCATCTTACCCAAAATAAATGAGATTAGAGATAAGCCTGTAATTGGAGAGAGAAGAAGGATCCAGGTCAGGTTTTTTAAGGATTGGGGTAACTGCAGCAGTTTTGAGGGCAGTAGAGACAGAACCTGAACTGAAACATGCATTTACCAATGAGGCAATAGGAATACTAATTATGGATGAGCATGTCTTAAGCAGAGAAGTGAGGGCAGGATCAAGCAGACAGGAGGAGGCATTAGACTTATTACCCTAAGTTCTTGTCAATAAGCCGCGGCTTATCTAAGGAAAAAAGTTGTGAAAATGAAAAAATAGAATATCGGCTTATACATAAGTCCGGCTTATACATCCATCGCGGGGGTTGCGTTCCAGAGCCACCCACGAAATAAGAATATCCGCGAAGTAGAAACCATATGTTTATATGGTTATTTTTATATTGTCATGCTTGGGTCACAGATTTGCGCAGAAACACAGGAGGTTGTAGAGAGACAGGAACGTTATTCAAACACTGCAAACAAACATTTGTCTCTTTTTCAAAAGTTTAAACTGTGCTCCATGACAAGACAGAGATGACAGTTCCGTCTCACAATTAAAAGAATGCAAACATATCTTCCTCTTCAAAGGAGTGAAGCAAACAAATCAATATGTCTGTTTGGCTTTTAAGTATGCGAAGCACCGCGGCACAAAGCTGTTGAAGGCGGCAGCTCACACCCCCTCCGTCAGGAGCAGACAAAGAGAGAGAGAGGGAGAGTTTGTTTTTCAGTCAAAAATCAATACGTGCCCTTCGAGCTTTTAAGTATGCGAAGCACTGTGCAGCATGTCTTTTCAGGAATCAGCTTTACAAAAGATAGCAACGTGAAGATAATCTTTCAGCATTTTTAGACGAGCGTCCGTATCGTCTAGGTGTGCAAACAGCCCCCCTGCTCAATCCCCATACGTCAGGATCACAGATAGTCAGCGCAAGAGAGAGAGAACAGTAAGCCGGGTAGCTTCTCAGCCATCTGCCAATAGCGTCCCTTGTATGAAATCAACTGGGCAAACCAACTGAGGAAGCATGTACCAGAAATTAAAAGACCCATTGTCCGCAGAAATCCGCGATATATATTTAAATATGCTTACATATAAAATCACAATTTAAATGACCGCTACGCGCTCGTGTTGACTCGGCGACGCCCAGAGCAGAAAGAACGCGCTCCGGCCGCTCCAACCGCGCCATGCGGGGAGTGAGAGAGACGGCAATATCTCACACTCTCTCCCCCCTTAAAGAAATTAAATGGGCGCGAGTGAGACCACTGACCTCCCTCCCTTCTATTAGTTATAGGTTATAGTACGTTCGGCTTATCCATGAGTCCGGCTTATCTATGATACGATTTTATTTTAAAAATTCGTATGATTTTTGGTCTCCGGCTAATACATGAGTCCGGCTTATAGACAAGAACTTAGGGTAATAAGTTCAGAGATGGCAAGAGAGTCAACAGGTGAGAAACAAGCGAGTCTTGATGATGGAGATGGCAGATCAGAATGAGTGAGTGACTGTGGTGTGGAGGGGAAACTGTGATAGATTTGATCAATTTTCAGTATTAATTGGATCCATAAGCTTTTATATTAAATTCAGGATTGATCTGTGAGTATTCCAGTGGTTTTTTGCTCAGTTTGTTTTATTCCAATTTTTCTGGCTTACACTTATGTCTTTGAGGAAATAACAATTTTAAATGTAATGGTATATGACAGGTATGTAGCAATAAACTGACCATTGCAATACATGACAATAATTTCAGTCACAAAAAATTGTCTATGATAACAATAAGTATTCTTTTAACTGCATGCCTCTCTTTATGTGGTAATCAGATCAATTGGCTTTACTGCAATAACTGCCTTACTGTTCCTCCATTAAAACCGTTATTGTGTGCTGGAACAATACCAGGTCTCATAAAAAGGAAGCTTTTCAAACTTGTGTCCCACACTTAATAACTTTAATTTTGCTTTTAAGCTCAGTACTCTTTGAGGTAATAGACAGCAGACTTGAGTCAAGTAGAGAAACAAGCAGTATTGTTGCCTCCTGAGAAAAAGTAGTCCTTCCTCCCCTTTTAAATCTATTAATATACGGTATCATTCTACCTGGGATTCGCAGTCGAGTCATTTTTATTTTTTCATGCAAAAACACAAAAAAAAAACCATAGGGTTAATGCAGCTTAATAGAATTTTATTTTTTACACTAAGATAAGTAATTTAGTAGTGTATCCTTTTGTATTGTTGAGATAATAAGAGCAGAATGTGCATGGTAATTATTATTTAGATATGGTAAATATTCTGTTAAGTATTGTATTTGACCCTGTACAATTTCAGTAAATGTCAATGGTAAAGCTGTAATTACTACAATTTATTAAACTTACTGTTGTCTCAGTAAATGATTGCAGGGTGCGTAACCAGTCTGAAATAATAAAGAGAAAAAGAGAACTTGGATAAAAAGAAACAAAGCAAGCTGTGGTTCAAGAAAGACCTACAGATGTCCCACATAAGAGCTATGAAGCAGTACCACATCTGTGTAAGCTTTAGTGCCACTTTCCTTCTAGGTGCAGCAGAAACATCTAGAAAGGAGAAACCGAGATTCAGTGCTTTAGTATATAAAATAGAGATGGACAAAAATGTATAAAATAAACAGGGAAAAAAATAGATATGGTACTAGATTACTATCAGGTCTGTATGGAAGAGATGAACCCAGACAGACATTTGATAGCCCTAAGATGAACACAGTAATCAGCTCACAATAAACTTACTTTAGACAATCATTACATATTTCACTGCTATAAAAATTAAAACAGTAAAGCATTCCACCATGCCTAGTTTCTGTTTTTACATTAATCACAACATATTATCAGGGTTCTTTTCAAGTATTAAACCACAAATATAGGTGAGGGTAAAGAGAGATCAGTAAAATCGTTTAGTCCTAAAAGACCTCCAGCTCTGGTCACCCATGTTGGTGAAAAAATCAGAGTGTATTACAAAAGATTTAAACACTCATTAGACACAAAAAGAGTAATTTAAATTCATCCAAAATAAACTAGAGAAATGCTTATCATTTTTTAATTTGATTCCTATCAGACAGTTATTTCTTTATAGCACTTTGTGCATGAGTGTATATATACTGGAACACTGAGTTTATCTGTGTGTGTGTGTATATTTATATATGTATATATCTATTATAATGGATGGTATGCAGGATTGGAAGGCCCAGTTAGTCCAAAAAGAGTGGCCGGATGATCCCTTCCTTACCCAGGAAGGTGACAGCAGATGCAAAACAGAAGAGGGCATGCTGGCATACCACCAGGTTTGGATCGAAGAACAATACCTGGCCAGGAGGCCATTGTGAAGGAAGGATAGGGGGAAATAACCTGTCAGGACTATGGCCTCCCCAGTACACTACATGGCCGCCTCCTGAGTCAGCATTCCCACACTGCTGGGACTTCTAATCCTGTGAGGCAGTCCTGTTGGGGGAGCTGGTCGGATTAATGATCCCTACTTTGTGGGCCTTCCGTTTGACCGTAATGAATATCAAACAGACTATGCCCCAGCACTGGAAGTACTCCCAGGTCCAAGATAAAAGAAGATGCTCAAGTCGGGTGGAAGAGGACAAAGCTTGCATGGAGGAGTGGAAACAGACAGAAATGAAGAGAAAAATTAAGAGAATTGTGCCTGTGGTTATTATAAGAATCCTTTTTGTAAGCCATTAATATGAATGAACATATACTGTATATATACACACTCACATATTTCATATATATTTATATATCGCGTCCACAATGGATGGATTCTCTGCTCTTTGACATGGATCGCTATCCTTAAAAGGACTGCTCGCCTTTTGCCACACTAGTTGGGAGTTGCCATTTTTATATGCGCTCCTGATATTGATGATGCAATGCCAACTCATTCTTTTGTTGACTCATCCCTTGCTGATGTAACTTGTCAAGCACCATTGCAATACATATATTAATACAAGATTACAGAATTCATAAAACTTACAGGGTAAAATGTTTGTTTTGACAATGGCAAGACAAAATTGAAAGGAGACAAAAGTTTAAATTGCTAATGGAGGTGATTACATCATTTGGGAGGATAGAGGAAGTGAAGGAGGATGGGTGACAAAGATTATGAAGATTTCACAAAGGGCCATGCTAGAATCCTTTCTATTACTTTTATTTTGTAGCATTTCTGATGTCATTTTTTTTTGTTTTAATAAACTTGTATTTGGGTGTATTGCTTTTTGTGAGTTTAGATATTATTCCGTAATTGTCTTTCTTTTGCTAAAGTATTTTGCAATTGTGTTGAGTATGTTTTGTAATAGTTTATAGTTTCCATTTTTTGTTTTTGTTTGTATTTCTGGAGGTGCAACCCAAGGAAATGGACCCCGCTAATTATACAGGTGTGCTATGTAAGGTCTTTCTTGGTCCTAACTCTTATTGCTGGGGTATTGAGACATAGAAGACACAATTTGAATGAACATGGGAAGGAGAAACCGGCCTAAAGCCTAATGGAGACTGGCTGTGTAAGGAAATATATGCAGGCTTGGAGCACATGCACTCACCCAAAACCACATTCAATTATTGCCCTGCATGCCCCCAATCCCATAATACTAACGCTTATTAACCCACAGACCACACTCAGTAATGAACCCCTGTGCATGCTTTAAGTATGGAACCTAGCAAACTAGAGTGATGCCTTAGATATCGTAAGACTTCAAAGTCAAACCCCAGAAGCCATGAAACCATCAGAGTAAATAAGGCAGAAGTTTCCAAACTAACAAAAGTACACATAAATGGTGTCTAACATCACAAAAGATCTACAGTCTACAAAGGATTGAAAATTCAGAACCTAGAAATAGATCTTAAAACAACAATCAAAATTTAGTGAGTCTATCAACCTTTAAGAAATAGATCTTAAATTTAGCTACAGCATGAATTAGTTTAATATTGGCTGAACATAAATACTACTGGAAGCCACCCAGGATGATTGATGATATTATCATGGAATTGAAAGACAAATACAGAGTGAGCTGACACAAAACTTATTTTCTGTTACACCTAAATAGGAAATAAAAAAAACTGGCTTGTCCTTAATAGGATGAAGGGTGTGACAAAAAAGTAGTGAAAGTACAAAAGAAAATATAAAAAAAAGATTAAGACAACCAAACAATGAGACAAAACTGCAGGCAAAAATCACATTAAAAAGGAACAATGAAAATTGTAAGGTAAATGAGGTAATCAAGAATTTGAGATATAATTACCCAAAGGAGCTGCTGATTGTATTATGGGGTTGCATGGTTTGAATGTGGTGGGTCGATATACTCAGTCATATTGGTAACTAGCAAAATACCTGCGCTTCGCAGCGGAGAAGTAGTGTGTTAAAGAGGTTATGTAAACATATATATACATATCTACATATACATATATACATTTATATATATATATACATATACACATCCACATATATATATATATATATATATATATATATATATATATATATATATACTCATATCAACATATATATACACATACATATACACACATACATACACACACACATACATATATACATATACACATACATACATAGTGCGTTGTAACACAGGCTGTGATTGTTACATGGGAGGGAGACGACAAATCACAGCTTCCCGTTTTCTAATTGGGCCTGTGATTGGTGCTTTGACTGATGCCCAGATCCCACAGCATCTCCCCTTAGGAGAGGCATTAGGCAAGTATAATTGAATAGCGGTGCTGCAAGTTTAGCTTTACACCTGTTTTTAAAGCTTATTGACTGAAAGGGGCTTTCATGAAAAAAGTTAGGGCTTTGCTACAGGATACACCCTCCACAAGTTAAGGAAGTAAAAATAAAGGTATATATTTCTGTTTTATTTAAACCTTTTAAGTTTGTATGCGGGCGGCATGGTGGCACAGTGAAAGGTGCCAGTTAGGAGACCCGGGTTTGCTTCCCTGCGTGGAGTTTGAATATTCTCCCCGTGTCTGTCTGGGTTTCCTCCGGGTACTCCGGTTTCCTCCCACAGTCCAAAGACATGCAGGTTAGGTGCATTGGCGATTTTAAATTGTCCCTGGTGTGTGGGTGTGTGTGGGTGTGTGCGCCCTGCGGTGGGCTGGCACCTTGCCCGGGGTTTGTTTCCTGCCTTGTGCCCTGTGTTGGCAGGGATTGGCTCTTGTTTTTAGGATATAGCGGGTTGGATAATGGATGGATGGACATTTGTATGCATAGCCCCATTTGCCCGTTTTCATTTTTTTTCTTTCTTCAGTAATATTTCAGCAAACCCGGAGCTTGTCAGTTCAAATCCTGGTACTGACACCACTGTGTGACCCTGAGGAAGTCACTTCACCTGCCTGTGCTGCAAAAAACAAAAGTAATGTAACAAATTGTACCTCAGATGTTGCAAGTTGCTGGAATAAAGGCATAAGTCAAATAGATAAATATGTATTATACACATAGGAACTATTCATTTATTTTCAGTTAAGTCATCTGCAGCAAACCTTTATAAATGAGGGTTTCTCCTTTTTAGATAGTGCAAACTGTTTCTTCTTCATTGAGGTTTTCTCTTGGAGAGCTTTTTTCATTTCATTGAAAATTAAAGCAGCAGCTGCCAAAATATGTAGCTTTCTTATTAATTTTTCAACATTGTGTAAAATAACCTTATAAAGTAACATAAAAGGTTTAAATACTGGTTATCCTTTTACACTAAAATATTATTAAAGAGATACAAAAAAAGTAAAATGCATATGTTGTTTTTCTTTAAGGAGATTAAATATTACTGAAGAAAGAAAAAAAAAAACTAAAACAGCCAAATAGGGCTATGCATACGAACTTAAAAGGTTTAAATAAAACAGAAATATATACCTTTATTTTTACTTCCTTAACTTGTGGAGGGTGTATCCTGTAGCAAAGCCCTAACTTTTTTCGTGAAAGTCCATTTCAGTCAATAAGTCTTAAAAACAGGTGTAAACATATTGACAATAAGTTACACAAACCCACCAAGACATGGAATCGTTTAAATCAAGGCGCTGCGCTACCTTCTTCCAGATCGGCCCCAAGGCGTTCATATTTTTCCAAAGCAGTTCTGGTCTCCATCGGCATCTGTAGCTGAGTTGAAAAACACCATCCCATACTATTAGTTAACGATTAACACATTTCTATATGTATTGTAAGCATACAATACAACTGATAATATGTTGCGCTTATTTATCTGGTGCACCAACATTTTTGCGCGTTTAATGGCTGAAATCCAACGTGGTTTGTGCCCTTCAGAATGAAAACAGTTTGCATTTACCTTTTTAATAAAAGGCGAGCTTTTAAGTCTGAGAAATCACCCCGTAAATGCACACGTTTAATTGCACATGTGTTAATATGTATGCTTACACACTGTTTCTTCTTCATTGAGGTTTTCTCTAGCATGTAGATCGGGGTAATCACATTCACGGCATTCATAGTCTGAAATCACAATCTGATTGTATGGGTGGTTACCTACCAGGTAACGCTTATGGTTGGCCAGCAAGTCAGCTAACATCAGCCACGGTGCCTTCAGTTGTGAGAAGCAGATCATAGAATGGTTGAAAATAGTTTACTGTCAAATAATGCAAAGAGTACGCAACACGTGTTTCGCCCTAATTCTTGGCTCATCAGGCGTACACACTCACTGCACTCGCTTACGGGAATCGAACCTCGGACGTCAGCACTAGAGGGGCTTCGCAGCGGTGAAGTATTGCTTTTAAATTTTAATTGGCTCATCAGGCGTACACACTCACTGCACTCCCTTACGGGAATCGAACCTTGGACGTCAGCGCTAGAGGGGCTTCGCAGCTGTGAAGTATTGCTTTTAAATTTTAATTAAGAAGAAAAGAAAACCTTTTTAAATTGAGGGAAAATATACCAATAACAATTTGTTAAGGATCTGTTTTTTGTGAAGCTGCCTTTACACAGCCTGTCCGCTGTTTTATAAACGAACGCCATATATGGCCGTCCTTTCTCCTTCACAGTCAGTTCACGTGATTACGTGGGAGGCGTGATGACGCGATACGCAACCCCGCCTCCCACGGCCAGCGAGCTGCAGTCCATTACTGTATATGGACAAAAAAGAGGTTCCAGTTATGACCGTTACGCTTTGAATTTCGAAATGAAACCTGCCTAACTTTTGTAAGTAAGCTGTAAGGAATGAGCCTGCCAAATTTCAGCCTTCCACCTACACGGGAAGTTGGAGAATTAGTGATGAATGAGTGAGTGAGTGAGTGAGGGCTTTGCCTTTTATTAGTATAGATGTAATATGTGGCAATGATTTTCTTTATCATACCTAACATTGTGAAATATGTTGTGGTAACCAGGGGACCCTATAACTGATTTTTGTTGGCTGAGCACTGAAGTCTTACTCTGGTACTATAGAAAATACAATGTCAACTATAGGGAATGGTATTACTTAAGGTTAGGGGGTTCCCCCCTGCTCGCTTTGCTCACCAGTCACTTCGCGTCTCTGCCACTCTCTTTGTGAAGAGGGGGGGCTGAATGCATCCCAAGGAGATGCGGTCGCTCCTCCAAAACCCCCACTTAAACAGTGATACAATGGGAAACAAATACAGTTTTTTTTTAACCTCCTCTGTGTTCGATCAGCTGCTGGCTTGCTGCTGCTGCCGTGCTGCGTGATCTGCATCTCGCACAGCGCTTTGAACATTTAAAACCCTGTACAGCAGCTGTCCTACACTGTGTTTTATTTCCGGCTGGGGCGTGGTTAAATCTTTTGGCACAATGTCCTGTCTTGCGAGACATGAGTTCTTGATATTTTTTAGTTTATAATTTAAAAACGGAATAAGAATCTGAAAATCTACCAACATCACATTAAAGTTCGATAAATTCTGAAAAGAATGATACCAAACATATATATGTAGGTTTTAAAATGAGCCCAATTTAAAGCGTGACAAAAAACGTGACATAAAAACATCACAGTTGCACTTTTACGCTTAGGATTTTATATAGAGAGAGTAGATTACTATTATTATTATTATTATTATTATTATTATTATTATTATTAATCACATCATACAATGATACAAACTCTGCAAAGAAAAGCCACATTACCTTGTACTTCTTACCATCAAGCAGAGCATCCACTTTTTGTGACAAATGCACTATTAGACAATGTGTGTGAAAGACTGCAGCATCTTCACTGGAAATCCTTTCCTCCGGCTGAACGACAACTAACTGAGCGTGGAAGTTTTCCTCCCATCAATCTTTGTGTTTTTTGCTAGCCATTGTCCTCAGACAGAATGTTGTCAAATTAATTTTGCCATTCAAATGAACAGGAGTGCTCTCTTCACTGCCCTAACCTAAACCTTTCTGCTGATTGGGTAATGAAAAGTGAATCAAGTTGAATTATGAGGTATAGAAGCAGTCCTCTAATTGTGCCATTAGGAGAGGCTCATTGGCACTGAAAGATAGTCTAGTACAGATTTGGTCTATTAGTAACTTATAAATTTAGATTTTGTTTTGAAAAACAACCTTATTTCTGACAAACAGAAATTTACACAAAAATTCAAACAATCAAAATATATTTCTTTTATAAAAAATAAGTATTATCTTTCAAATAATTTTATGATTCTGATGTTGTGCTGGTAAAAAGTGAGGGTGTGTCACTGATTATTACACCCAAGATTTACAGCAGATAGACCAAGTGTCTGTAACTCTAAATGATCACGTCTTACTGATCCATACATGATAAGTGAGTATAGAAATGCAAGCAGCTTGCTTCTCAGACTTTTTGTTTTCTTTTAGTTGTCTTTTAAAAATATAAATAAATAAAGCAAGGTTACTTTCATATTAAGAAGGAAAATCTAGTTTGATGATGAGAGGTTTTGGGGTGCTATGGTTGTTTTCAACTCATTTTTGGATTTGTACCTTTTGTACTTTGGACTTTTGAATGTATTGTGAGCCAATCACATAATCTCTACATGATAAAGGTTTGAAAAATGGTACATGCCATTGGTGTGCTCCTTGTTCACTGCTGCTGCCATTCTGTTTACTCTTGCTGCAAGTCACTTTTCTATTGTAATACAGATGTTCTGCTAAAGTAGAAAAGTTGTAACTGAATGTAAACAGGGAGTACAAGATGAAATCAGAGTCAAAGTTCATAACCAAAAAATTTCACCAAATGACAAAGCTAAAACACTAAACCAAATTCATATTGGATAAAGCAGAGCATAGAATTTTTAAACAGGAAAGTTTACAAACAAATGCACAGATCCACAGTCTCGGCTTATCAGGAAGCACATGGCACCAACCTTTACAGTATATCGTCACAACTGAGACATCATGTGCAACAGTTCCTGTCAATTTCCCAGGGAATGCAATGGCAACCATCCTACAAAATGCTCATGAGAAACAGAATGGCTTCGGGTAATGACACAAAATATTTCTAACTATAGGAAAACAAACAAAAAAAAATATAATTTGATACCAAAATGGTTGCCTTATACGCTACTCAGGCCTCAAGAAATTAGTCTCCAATTGTGGGTAAGTAATTATGAATGCAAAACCATTCATAACAGATATAAAACATTGTGTAGGAGGTTCATCCTAGTATTGGGTTAACAAACAAAACTGGTTAATTTTATAATCTTTTTTGGCTCTTTGACTTTTTGGCGAGCATTTTGTTTCTTTTTAATGTGATTTTTGCCTTAGTCAAAATGTAATATGACGAAATAGTAATTTGAATGTTTTATGAAAAATGGTATACTCTAAGTAATTTGTTTAATAAGCCTCATTTGTATATCCAGTTTTTCACCATTAAACTAAAAAAAATACTGCTGACTGTTATACACAGCCAGATTTACCCCACAATACTAGTCTTTTTAAAATGCTAATTACGCACGCAATTGGAAGAAAACAAACACCAGAATTCCCTTGATTGTAATAGCTAAAAGTAGATCTAAGTGTTTCAGGAAAGATATAAAAAGCTCAATGACTCTTGTTCCATCATTTGGATATACTGTAGGAAAGTCAACTAATGGATAATTTAGATTTATTACAAAGAAAGGTAAATGATTATACTTCTCAGAGTTATTCTGTTCCTCTGTAACAAATACTGAATGTTTCATATATCTGAAAGTTTTGTAAGAATACAAAAACTTGACTTGATCTTGTATTGTTTTCTTTTCTGTCTAAAGTGACCTGTGATGTTTAATATTTTCAGTGACACTATATAAAACAGATTGAAAGAAGTGGAAAAATAGTAAAAAATATCTGACTTGTGCAAAATAATAGTGTATTGAGACATTGACATTGTTCCTGTATATTTATATATATATATATATATATATATATATATATATATATATATATATATATATATATATATAATATACTGTATATATCCTGAGTTCAAAACTGCGATTTTATTTAAAAGGAATCGGCATTGCCACCTAATGTTGGTTAGTAATTTCATTTCAAAACTGGTATGATCTATAAAACCTTGTATAAAACATTGTATTTGTAACAACACTATAGCTTTATTTCTTTTCCTTTTTAAACAGGCAATTGACTTACATATTGCTGACTGTTCAAACGTTTTGATAATTTTACATAGAGAGTACCGATTAGAAGTAAGATCCAGTTTTAAAACATTTTAATAAAAAAGAGTTTCATAGGTTAGGAAAAAAGGAAACTTGCATAAAGGAGACACTGAACTTGTAACTTCAGTTTTAAAATGTATGCTGATTTTCAAACTTGGTAGCTACATATACAGACCAGAGCATCACAAAGAAAATAATACATTTCTTTAATTTTTCTTTTTTAATTTGTAGACAGATATACAACATATTACTATTTAATGGTTTTTACCACCTGTTATAACAATGGAAAATGTATCTTATGAAATATTTATTCTTACAGCATTCCAGGACTTTGGTAGCAAAAAGGAGGCATATTTCTGCCTTTCCCTTATAGGCTATATGTTGATAATAATTTTTAATTCATCTTTAGTTATTTTAATATACAATGAAAAAAAACTCCATGAGCCCATGTACATTTTTCTTTGTAATCTGTTGTTTTGTGAATTAGTTGGATCCACGTCCTTCTACATTAAATTTATGTTTGACCTTCAAACAGATGTTCATGTTATTTCTCGTTCGCTTTGCTTTACTCAGATGTTTTTTATTTATATATATTCATCAACAGAAATATCTATTTTAACGGTCATGGCTCATGATAGATATATAGCAATAAATGCACCTTTACATTACATTACAATTTTCTCAACAACAAAAGTTCAAAAATTAATTTTTGTATCCTGGATTTATCCTATTTTTATGATGTCTATTGGTATGATGTTATCTGCACGTTTGCCTCTGTGCGGCAATGAAATTAATAGAGTGTACTGCAACAACTGGGAAATTGTTAAACTGTCCTGTACAGACACAAGTAGTAACAATATTTATGGATTTTTCGTGATTTGCACGTTTTTAATACCTTTCATTTTCATTGTTTATTCATACTTGAAAATTCTGTCAGTGTGCTTGAAAAGTTCTAGATCGCAAAAACATAAAGCTTTTCAAACATGTCTCCCCCATTTAGTAACACTCATCTTTTTTTTATGCTCTTTACTCTTTGAATTAATTGGGAGCAGATTTTATGTAAAGAGAATAACAAACGCAGTCACTGCATTCGCTTCATTAGAATTTCTTACAGTTCCTCCTCTTTTAAATCCATTAATATATGGCATGATTTTGCCTGAAATACGCAAAAGGGTTGCTTACTTATTTTTAAAAAGAAAAAAACAGTCATCCTGATTTCTTATTTTTTAACTTTATATATAGGTAGTTGAATATCTAATACAGAAATGTGTCTAATGCACAGCTATCCATTCATGCATTTTTTCTATCTCACTATTGGCAGGATCTCAGGGCAGCTGGAACCTATCCCAGCAATCATGGGCACGAGGCAGGATATTATCACACTAAATTTCACTTTTGCTCAAGGTCCATATTAACATTTTACTTTTCAGTGTTGCTTTTAAATATTTAGCTAACACTTTTAATCCAGTGAGGCTTGTGAGAACAGGATAGGAATGGGATATATTACAATAATACAGTATATATATATACACAATATGTACATTTTATAACCAGCAGACATCAGGCAGATTACAGTACCTCTTCAGCATCACACTGACAGTGAAAGGTGGGAACTGATCCATCAGGCTTGGAGTTTACAGTCCAGTGGCTTAGCCACTACATCACACAATCTGCTGCCATACTTTTTAATAGATGTAACTGACAATAATAATAACATTTTAAGACAATTTGAATTTAAGTTTCACAAAATTAAGGAGTAAGTTATTGAATCAATGCTGTTTGCAGGCTAGATCAAACAGTCCCAGGCGCCTGGCTTTCTGCATTCAGTAGTCAAGGACACTGGGACCTCTCAGAGTGTGCTATGAACTAATGCTTTGTAGGACTATCCCTGACCCAAGAAATGCCTGAAAGTGAATGCCAGAATAGAATTAAAAGAGCAGATTATGAACACTGATTATACAGTACAGTATGAACCCTAGTAGCTGTCATATGTGTACATGTGCCTTAGGGTGACCTTACGGTGAGTGAGAGGCTGAGTTTGGGTGAGAGGGATCAGAATTGAAGCTTCCCCACAGAAAGAAGAGTACACTTTGCAACAGTAGAGATAGACTCATCAACAATGTGTTTATTGGTGTATTTATTGTTTTCACTTTGAAGTAAAAGTCATTTTAATACAAGTCAAGTGATTTCTACTTTTCCCATTACATCCCAAACATATATTGAACATGTTAGGTTAATGAACAATTTTAAATTGCCTCTGTGTGCATGTGTAAGTGGGTATGTACATGAGACAGACTGGTGCTCCTTCCATGGTGGATCCCTTATCTGGCACCTCATGCTGCATCCTTTGACCTCAGTCAACATCATGTAAGAGTCAGCTGAATAAAGTTATTAGAAAATGGATGGATGGATGGAATTATGGCTCTGTTTTATCTGTTTAAGCTTCTAGAAGTAAATGCTCCTACACCGGTTCATTGATAAAAAATACTTTAAAAGGAACTACAGTTAAGAAATACAAAAGTAAATATATGGATGAATTTTGTTTCTATGTCATCTTTGTATTGAAAAATAAAAATCGACTTGTGCTTGATACTGAAGAAAAGCTTTGTCACCAAGTACAGTATTTAAAATTATTGTCTACGATATTTCTTGACATTTAATTGCCAGACGTATTTGCCTACTTTCATTCTATGTATGAAAATAATTTTTGATTCCTTTTAATTGTTTAGTATATAAAGCATATTAAACAGGGTTGTTTAAAATAAAATTATATTTGTTGATTTCATTTTCTGTATGGTATTTATTATAATCAATAACAAAAAACAAAAGCTGTAACAAGTGAATAAAAATATTGATAAATATATATTTCTTCATGAATATGCCATTAAGTTCAAACTTCTTTGCAGCTGCTACCAGTGGTGCCTGTTTACACATTATCGTCACATTTCCAATGACAGTTAAGCATTGAAGAGCCTGAGGATTTCAAGATTAAAGTTTGAGTTTATTGTCACGTGTGCAAATTCTTACTTGCACGTCTCCTCACAATAGTGACAATGATATAATATGAGCAAAAAGACAAGTACCTGTACACTCATATTAAAAGCCTGTGCTGTGCTTTATGATCTTGAGCCAAGCTGGTGCCATATCAGGATGTTAAGCAAACAGTGAGGATGGATTGGATTGCACACCTATATAAGTTTACTGGGGAATTTTTTTAATAACAGCTGAAATTCACTGGGCCCACTTTAGTTCATCAAAGATGGTCACCCTCTTAACAGCATCCTATCATATGCAGGTGAAGGTCAAATACACTGAAATTATTTGCATATTGTTTACAAATTTAAAGCACTTGATTGTAATCAATCTATAATAATATAATGTTGCAAAGAATGGCCAAACTACCATGGCTGCTTTAGCGTTTTAGATGACTCAGCAAATGTAAGAATTAGAAGAGATCGCGTATTTAGAGATTATACTGATTTCTTGTCCCATGATGATGACTTGCTTATAAGTCGGCTATCCTCTTGGAGCTGTGTGCTGAACAGAGGCAGGCTGTACAAAGACTGACTTTAAGGAATTGTGCTCTACCTGTTCCTTTGGAAGTTCTGTTTGCCCTCTGCTTTTTAGTTACAGGAGATTTTCAATGTGAACTGGTTGATTGATCGGGTATTTCTCATTTATCACTGAGACATGCCATGCCAGCTGTATAAGATGGTATTACACACTTGTCACCCAGACATATATGATTTCCTTACACTTTGGTTGAACAGGCAAACATCAAAGTGCAATTCTCAGCAACATCCACTTTTCCAAATGTAATCAGAGCAATCGACTGCATGCACACTGTTATAAAGATACCATCAGAAAATGAATTTGCTTATGTAAATAGAAGCATTTCCACTCTATTAATGTGAAAATTATCTGTGATGCAAAAATGTGTTTCATTAATTTTGTGGCAAGATATATTAATGTCTTGCCAATAATTACAGCAGCTCAAACAGTGTGAGCCCCGGAATTCTGCTACCTCCTTCAGTGGTGTTGACACACAGACAGTGGACTGAGACTCGCCTTTTCATATCTGACGTCTTTTTAATTTAGGGCGCTGTGTGACTTGCTGAACTTGAACTTTTGAGTCCTTCTGCCACACTGTGCTACTACATCAATGTCCTTTTGTTACTTATACAACTGCTTAAGCCACCAAATAGTACATTTTTCATTGCTTCCATTTCACTGAGCAGGATCTCAATTTCTCATTCGCTGAGTTCTTCTTTTTTTACATGTGCTTTTGTCATTGTCTTTCAACAAAACACTGAATGGAAGGGGCTATTTATATTGATTTGCATATTCAAACAGACAAAATTCTGAAAGGAGTTGGAGAGGGACTGTAGGCTCGTGCACGTATGTTCAAATTCATGTTGATTGGTATTTATAAAGGGAAAGTGCGTAGAACTTTGTTTATGCACAGTTTTATGCATCTGAATATTTTTGCACATATGCAGATTTCCAGTTTTGTCTGTGTACCATGTTTAAGAAAGAATTCTACGCAAGGCATTATACACAAGGCCCCAGGTGTGCAGGCGCCATCAAGAAACACAAGCAATGCCCCTTTCTGAACGTACAGCTGACATTATTTTCATACTTCTACTACTGATGGATTTGGGCCAGGATCTCCTTCAGTGTCTGGAGCGCAAGCTCAATCAATTTCTTAAATATTTTTATTTTATTAATTTTCATTGTAATCATTCCATACAAACAGATCAATTTATAACCCAACAAATGTGAAGACTAATCAATTTCTTAAATAGCTACTCTGCCTATGTCGCCTAAAGTATTTGTCAGAGGGGAACATTTTGTTTTGTGCACTGGGTGGCTCCATTAGGCACCCATTGTTGGGACTGGGCGGTGAGAAGTTAAAAGGCTGCAGGATGTATTTATTTGCTGTACTGCAAAGGAGTCACCACTTTGAAGTTTATGGCTGGTTGAGATTTACAAACAATACCACGTGTGATAACAGAACTGCTGCTTCCTTGTAGGATGTCTGTATTTACCTGACTTGGAAATATTGGTTTCTAATCAGCATATCTGTACTTATTCATGATTGGTAACAATTCCTTTTTTTAACTTGTGTTTTCATTAATTGTTAAACCCAGGAAATGCAGATGTACCATTGTTTAATCTGATTGTCCAGAACTGATAATGGCAGGGACTGAATTAGATAAAAACTTCTGGCAGCAGAAGGCGAGGGGGAGAGTCCACAGGAAACGCTGCCAAGACACTCGGACAGGGCACAGGGGGCTCGCAGGCAGAAAAGGGTACCTGGCTGGCACGACGTGAGACACTAAGGACAGCAACATTTACTTCCAGGGAGGAAGAGACAGCTCTACAAGGAGACGCCAGTTGTGGGTCCAGCGAAAGAGGAAAGCCGCATGAGAGGACCAAGCGAAGCTGACAGACGAGGAATGAGGCGTGCCTAGGTCCCAGCCACAAAAGGAGCCCAGAGTGGAAGAAAAAGGAACAACGAAGAGACACTGACAGGGAGTCGACAATTTGACACAGCTTCTGCCGGGGAACAGAGTGCATCCATGGACAGTTGAACAATTAAGTGTTGGGGTAACACAGTGCCCAAACTGGACTCTGCACCACTAAAGGTTGTATCCTCCAATTCTTGTTTTTAATGGACTTTTAGAGGGTGGACTGTGTATTTTTCTTTTAAAAAAAGGGAAATTTATTCCTGATATGTTTAGTTTTTGTTATGTTCGTTCATCTTTTTAATGTACCTTATATTGTTTTGTGTAATAGAACCTACTGTTGCTTTTTTCTATAATTACTGTTGTGTCTTTCATTGTGTGTTTACTCACCGCCCAATTTAAAGAAACCTGTGTGCTATTATTGGTAAATTTCAGGAGTTCCCAGTCTCTTAATAAAACTGGGTGGCGTAGTCGGATATTTTAATGGTGTCTAAGTTAGATTACCTATAAGTGTGACCATATTGACTGGCTTGGTCTCCAGTACAATCATGCTATCCCCTGGCACCCCTCCCAGAGCTACATTCTCAGCCCATTTCTGTTCACTCTGCTGACTTATGACTACATGGCTGCATACAGTTCTAACACCATCATAAAGTTCTTAAATCCATCCTCCTGCCTATTTCAAAAAAGCATTTGTTCTTTGACAAAAACTGTGTTTGCTTTCCATTGTCCATCCTCCATCCTTCCTCTTCTCTATGTCTTGCTACCTCCTCCATCCTTCCTCCTGTCTCAGACATCAGACACAAAAATGAGAAAAACACAGGCTGGTCTGTTCTGAGGGTGGCATGGTATTCATCAGTCCTTTTTACATAGCTAATCGTGACATATTCTTCCCCTTTAAACTTTTTTTGAAACTTTTCCTCTCTGTAGGTGCATTACACATTATGCTGCTCTGCTTATACAATGCTATTTGTAATGTTGATTTTTATAATCTGCATAAATGACTTAAAGTGTAAAATGATGATATTTACTCCATTGACTTTAATGCACTGTTTCCCCTTTCCTATCATTTAAAATTGGACTATTACTGTATATAGTGTATTTTAAAAAGGTGAAGCATTTTTTTATTATTTCACATATTTCAATAAGGAAAGTGCACCCCATATATTTTTAAAATACAGCAAAGGCAATATTTAATGTAAGCAGGAATGTTTAATGTAGCGTCTTTTACATTATACATGATTATAAATCGTACCCTTCATAATGTGCTGCAATAAATTAGATTTGTAGAAGACAATGTTGAATGAATACAATTCAATTGATCCATTCATTTTCTAACCTAATTATCAAATTCATGGTTGGGAAACAGTGGCAAAGTAAACTGCAAATAAAATAAATTTTTCTAATGAATATTTTTCATATAGCATGATAGATTGAGAAGTCTGTTGACAGTGCAAAAAATAATTATATTGTGATTTTAGATCTGATTCTGTGTTTGAGAAAATTTATTAGGTAGTGATATCACGCTTTAACAATTCAGTTTCTTCCACAGAAATATAATTTAATCCCACATGCTCTATTATATATTTAACTTATAGAATAATATCACAAAATAAGCAGTCACATATCTATCAATAGTGAGGAGAAAACATATGTCTTAATATGATTATTCCTCACCTTACTGATAATTTAGTCAACAATAAGTAATATCCAATAACTATGTGAGCACTGTTTGGGTCTGAAGCTGGCAGGTGATTAATAGGGAGAATGGTGTTTTTTGTTTGATAGGGCATGAAGCTGTATGATTAACTTGATGTGACTGCAGAGCTTCAGAAGAGATGGACCAGAAAGGGCATTTGAAATGTGATGCATGATCTGCTGATGAAGTGGACTGCAGTGGTTGAGCAACAATGAGCTTTTTCAAAGGTGAAGACAGTTTAGACAACACCTGATATCTTTTAGCAATCCAGAGCAGTTGTTCCTCAATGAAAGAGGATGGGTTGTTTTTCCATTTTTGACCCCCTCAAACAACCAAAAATATTACATGATACCCAAGCAGTGATCCCAAGTATTAGAGTAGGCATATTCTTCAAATAGGGCGGCACGGTGGCGCAGTGGGTAGCGCTGCTGCCTCGCAGTTAGGAAACCCGGGTTCACTTCCCGGGAGTTTGCATGTTCTCCCCGTGTCTGCATGTGTTTCCTCCGGGTTCTCCGGTTTCCTCCCACTGTCCAAAGACATGCAAGTTAGGTGCATTGGTGATTCTAAATTGTCCCTAGTGTGTGTGCGCGCCCTGCGGTGGGCTGGCACCCTGCCCGGGGTTTGTTCCCTGCCTTGCGCCCTGTGTTGGCTGGGATTGGCTCCAGCAGACCCCCGTGACCCTGTGGTTAGGATATAGCGGGTTGGATAATAGATGGATGGATGGATATTCTTCAAATATGTTTCAAATATGTATCCTGGTACATTTCAGTTGCTAGAGTTATTAAAACAGTCTTTTTGGTAGGAAAAAAATGTGCATGATTTTGTACATACTTGTGCGACCTGTAGTCAAGCAAAGTCTTCCCAGGGTTTGCCATTAGGGTTTCGTCAGCCAATTCCTACCCTGAGTCAACTTTGAGCAGGTATATCTATAGATTTACTAAATTCTAAGGAAGAAAAAGTGCAGTCCCTGTTATTGTCGATTGATATTCTCTCATTTAATACCATTCTTACATCTTACAGACAGACCTCAGTATGTGTGTCTCGGGAACTGCAGGTCTGACATTGTGGTCAGCAACACAGGAGTGCCGCAGGGGACTGTACTTTCTCCGGTCCTGTTCAGACTATATACATCGGACTTCCAATATAATTTCAGAGTCCTTCCACATGCAAAAGTTCGCTGATGACACTGCTATCGTGGGCTGCATCAGGAATGGGCAGGAGGAGGAGTATAGGAACCTAATCAAGGACTTTGTTAAATGGTGCAACTCAAACCACCTACACCTGAACACCAGCAAAATGAAGGAGCTGGTGGTGGATTTTAGGAGGCCCAGGCCCCTCATGGACCCCGTGATCATCAGAGGTGACTGTGTGCAGAGGGTGCAGACCTATAAATACCTGGGAGTGCAGCTGGATGATAAATTGGACTGGACTGCCAATACTGATGCTCTGTGCAAGAGAGGACAGAGCCGACTATACTTCCTTAGAAGGCTGGCGTCCTTCAACATCTGCAATAAAATGCTGCAGATGTTCTATAAGACTGTTATGGCAAGTGCCCTCTTCTACGTAGTGGTGTGCTGGGGAGGCAGCATAAAGAAGAAGGACGCCTCACGCCTGGACAAACTGGTGAGGAAGGCAAGCTCTATTGTAGGCATGGAGCTGGACAGTTTGACATCTGTGGCAGAGCGACGGATGCTCAGCAGGCTGCTGTCAATCATGGAGAATCCACTGCATCCACTAAACAGTATCATCTCCAGACAGAGGAGCAGCTTCAGCGACAGACTGCTGTCACTGTCCTGCTCCACTGAGAGACTGAGGAGATCGTTCCTCCCCCACACTATGCGACTCTTCAATTCCACCTGGGGGGGGAGTAAACGTTAACATTATACAAAGTTATTGTCTGTTTTACCTGCATTTTTATCACTCTTTAATTTAATATTGTTTTTTATCAGTATGCTGCTGCTGAAGTATGTGAATTTCCCCTTGGGATTAATAAAGTATCTATCATTGCAGAAATTTTTTATGGCTAGATAGCTTGCTGACATTTTTATCAAAGAGGTTGTTTGTTTGCATGGGTTTCCTTCTTTTGTCATATGGGATCATGCTCCCCTGTTTGAGTCTCTTTTGGCAATTTTTTTGCTCATAAATGTGTTGCACAGTTAACATCATTGGGTTATCATCCTGAACCCAATGGGTAAACAGAGAAAGTCAATCAAGACCTTAATAAATTCCTTTGATGTACAACTGATTCATGTCAGTCTAACTTGGTGAATGTACTGTCTACGGTAGAATTTGCCTGCAATGTACTTTATCACTCAGCTATTGGTATGTCTCCATTTGATTGTTTATACTGTATGGGCATAAACCTAATTTACCTGTTTTTCAGTATCTTGCTTCTTTTGTTCCTACTGTTTTGGAATATCTTCAATGAATTAAAGCAGTCTGGTATTAGTTTGGGAGAATTTGAAGAAGGTGGGAGCCTCTGCAAACTGTTTCTGGCCTGTAAATGCAGGGTGAACCAAGAGTTTAGGGTCAGGCAGAAGGTGTGGTTCACGTCCTGGGACACCCGTCTAAGGGTTCCGTCCTGTAAATTCGTATGCAATTGAATTGATCCTTATATCATTCACAAAAGAGTGGGTCCAGTCTCTTACCAGTTGGCCCATCCTTCTAACTTTAGAATTCATACGAAATGTCACATTTCCCACGTAAAACCTGTATAAAGTTGTAGCGTCCTTATTATAAGCCTCCCTCTGTTTAAATAGAGAGGAGTGAGAAATATGAGATCCAGAAAGTTTTAGACTCACAGCGTTGTGGTGTTTGTATTGTGTATTTGGTTCATTAGTGACTAGATCCCTGAGAACCGTTCTTGGGCTTGTGTAGATCGTGTTTATGCACCCGAGTTGCTACTGTATATACTCATATATAAGTCGGGACTTGAAACCCAAAAAATTGATCATAAAATAAAACCCCAACTTATACGCCCATTCAAAAATGCGACACTTACATTTTTTTTACATCTTCTTGCCTCCTCCAATCTTGCATCAGTTTCTCAGATGCATCGAATTTTGTTGCAGCAGCACAGTTACCAATTTCTTTTGCTACTTCAACAATGCTTAATTTAAAATCAGCTTCATATTTTCTTCTGATCAAACGCTCCATCGTAGATAACAGATGCTCTTACGATAAAGGTGTAAGAGGGTGTGAGATACAAAAAACACAAATCAGTGCAAATGTTGCTTCGAATTAGTTTGGGTATTACTGTGTGTTCACATAGGCACAATAGAGAAAGAGAGAGGTTAGGAGCACGTGCTGATACAGTGCATTGCCGCACCCAAATAGAAAAAAAGTCAGTGTGCTCTGTGGTTACTCTCTCAGGTGGGTGTTAGCATATCATAATCCCTTATACCAATAGCATGAGTTTTCCGCATTCAACTTATACGACCGACACTATAAAATACCAGAAATTATACTGTAAAATCAAGTCCCGACTTATCCGGGTGAGAACGTATCCGTGAATATATGCAGTAAATAAATTTCATAGAAGGAATCCTGTCAAGCCCAACAGGCAGATCTGGAGGGTTCTACTGTATCCCATAATCTGGTTTAAAAATATTTTTTTGCTGTTTCTTCACCTCAATAAAACATTTGAATATAGTATTTTGGGTTTCTCAGGCCAAATAATCTAGTGGTTGCATTGATCTTTTTCTTTGTTGTGTTTTTATTCATATTCTCCTGCAGCACCATGCTGTTTTCCAACAGGAAGTTGTCATGTTGGAGATTGATTGCTAAAATGCAAGGCAGCATTGCAGGAGGATGGTGATGACATCATTAATATGATGTTTTAGAAAGTTGATGCCATGCTTACCTAATTCATCAAACACTGAATTTGTGATAAAAAAATATTATGTATTGTTATTTTTGGATTTTTTGGTTGCAACATTTTTTTCTGCCCTCCGGTGTCTCGGCTCTAGTTATGTTTACCCTTTTTGGGCTATTGATTTTCCACTCTGTTTTGTGACTTTGATTGTAGCTCCACATACCAAGCTTTGATACTTAACTCTTGTCTACCCGGTTACAATTCCTGTATAGTTAAAAGCAGAAGTTGGTTGGGTTGACTGAAGGACTGAACTTGGGAACCATTAGTGTACAGCCATATGTCTCCATGAGTACTTAGGCTCAAGCTACTTTGTTTAATCGTGGCACCACATTTTTCTGCAGGAACTGCAAGTTTTCCTGAATATGGCATTGTTTTGATGATGGTGGTTTTCTACTACTACTTCCCTACATCTGCTTGTCATTGGCTTTAGCAATCTGGAGTACTGCGTTTAGGGAAAACTATAACTATAACCATAGCAGTACTGAGTTCAAGGTGACAACAGCTGTGGACAGGACTCCAATCCAACAGAGAACTGGGCAGCCACATTTACACTCTAACTCACACAGGTACCAAATCTATTGTCTATAGCTGGCAAACTCCACACCAATAACATCCTGGTGCAGGATTCGAATTTGCCTCACTCTGTGAAGTAGAGAAGTCAACTATATAGGGGAAATTGCCACCTTCTATGTTGTGTTTATGGAGAAAATGCTCCAACAGTTTCAAAATGTGGCAAACAAATATATGTGCTTACCTGGTATGCTCTATTTGGCCACAAAATTGGTCCAATCTTTACTTTCTGTCCTCTGTTGTGATATCATGGAAAAAAAACATCAAAAAATGTGTGTCCTGGCTCCATAGTTCTAGAAGCCTCTAGTAACATCTTGGCGGCGCACATAGTTGCAACGGCTTGGTGCTGTCCCCTTCAGAGTCTTGTTTTGTGTGTGTGTGTATTGATTTTAGTTCGTTCTACATCCTGTTGGGCGAACATATACTACAACCAAGATGATCTTCTTAAGATTGGAGTCTGCTGTGAGGGGAGTGTTACGGCAGAATTCATTCACTCGCACACCGTTGCCGTGAATATAGCCAGGACACCCAGCTCCCTGGGTGAACTGAGGCTTCAGGTTGCATCAGACCGCATGATCAAGGACAGTTGTTTGTTTCTGTTCACGGAAACCTGGCTTCATTCATGCATACTAGACTCGGCTATTGAGTTAACATGCTATACATCATGGTGCCTCGACAGAACTAGAGACTCCAGTAAGAGCAGAGGAGGGGGTGTGTGTGTACATCAATAATAACTGGTGCACGGACGCAGTGATAGTGGATAGCCATTGCTCCCCTGACTTGAAGGACATGACTACTAAATGTAGACCTATCTATTTACCGCGGGAGTTCAATGGGGTAATGATCACTGTTGTTTACATACCACCAGCTGCTAATGCTAACTTGGCTCTGAGACATTTATGCAGCAGCATTAGCAGCCAACAGAGCCGTTACCCTGATGCAGTGTTCATTATCGCAGGGGACTATAATCACATGGATTTGAAAGCAGTGCTCCCCAAACTCCATCAGCACGTAAAGTGTGCTACTAGAGGAGCCAACACACTAGACAAGGTCTACTCAAACATCAAGTTGGGCTACAGAGTTAAACAGCTTCCACACCTGGCCCAATCTGACCACATGTCACAGCTGATGATTCCTGCATACACCCCTCTCTGCAAATCTGCTCTTACCACCACAAGATCCATCACAATCTGGCCTGATGACATCTTTCTGCAGCTGCAGTACTGCTTCAACAGCAATAACTGGGACATTTTTGAAAATCCAGAGCTGGAACTCTACACCGACAGTGTATTGTGTTACATCAAGACCTGCACTGACACTGTCACAGTGGAGAAACGTATCCGTGTTTATCCAAACCAGAAGCCCTGGATGACAAGAGAGATTCAGCGCCTGCTAAAGGAAAGGAACATTGCCTTTAGGTGCAGAGACAAGGCTCTCTACAGCATGAAATGGTCCAACCTGAAGACAGGCATCAGAAAGGCTAGGTGGGACTACAGAAGAAGGATTGAGGCGCACCTGGAGAATAATAACAGCAGGCAGGTTTGGCAGGGAGTCCAGCACTTCACCAACTACAGGACCAGTCATGGAGCTGCTGAAGGTGACGCCTTAATGGCAGAAGAGCTGAACCACTTCTTTGCTCACATTGAGGTGGAACTACCAGAGGCAGCTGTTACACACGCAGCAGCAGCTCACAACAACATCACCCCCTCCCTTAGGGTGGAGGAACCTGAGGTGAGACGCTTACTCCAGGCTGTCAGTCCTAGGAAGGCAGCAGGTCCCGACGGTGTCCCTGGACGTGCGTTGAGGGGCTGTGCTGAGCAGCTGGCTGGGGTCTTTACAAAGATCTTTAACCTGTTATTGTCCCAGACCTCAGTTCCTCCCTGTCTGAAATCCTCCATCTTACACCCTTTACCAAAAAAATCACCCATAACCTGCCTGAATGACTATCGGCCAGTAGTGCTCACCCCAGTGGTGACGAAGTGTTTTGAGAGACTGGTCCGGAGTCATGTCATGTCCTTTATCCCTTCCACCTTTGATGCACACCAATTTGTTTACAGGGCTAACAGGTCTACTGAGGACATTGTTGCTGCTGCTCTCCATGCTACCCTGTCCCATCTGGAGCACCAGGGGAGCTATGCACGTCTCCTCTTTATTAAGTTTAGCTCTGCTTTTAACACCATCCTCCCTCACAGATTGGTGTGCAAGCTGCTAGCCCTGGGACTCCCGTATTCCACCTATATATGTATTAAAGACTTCCTGTCAGACCGCACACAAAGGGTTTGGGTGGGCCCTCACATCTCCTCGGCCATCAGCATCAGCACCGGCTCTACTCAGGGTTGTGTGCTGAGCCCCCTGCTCTTCACGTTGTATAAACATGACTGCGCCCCCACCCACCACAGTAACACCATCGTCAAATTTGCAGATAACACCACTATGGCAGGGCTCATCTGTGGGGAGGATAAGTCTGCCTACAAGGACGAAGTGGAGTGGCTGACAGCATGGTGCACTGACAACAACTTGCTCATGAACACAATTAAGACCAAGGAGTTCATTGTGGACTTCAGGAAAAAGAAAATAGACATCAAGCCACTCTACATCAGAGGGGACTGTGTGGAGAGGGTGTCAGACTTCCACTTCCTGGGAGTCTACATCATGGAAGACCTGTCCTGGGGTGTGAACACAGCTGAGCTGGCAAAGAAGGCTCAGCAGAGACTTTATTTCCTGAGAGTCCTCATGAAAAATAACAACCCCCAAAAACTGCTGGTGTCCTTCTATCGCCTCTCTATTGAGAGTATCCTGTGCCACTGCCTCTGCATGTGGTTTTCCAGCTGCACAACAGTGCAGAGGAAAACACTTCAGCGGATCATAAAGACTGCCTAGCAGATAATCGGCTCTTTACCCTCTCTGGATGAACTGCACAGCTCTTGCTTCCTCAGGAAAGCAGAAAACATCTTAAAAGACTCCTCACACCCTGCTCATGACATGTTCCAACTGTTGCCATCAGGAAAAAGATATAGGAGCATCAAACCAAAGACTAATAGACTGACGGGTGCCTGACTAACTTCTCTCTCTCTCTCATTCTTTCCTAGGGCATGAAGCAGAAGCAGACAATGGCCGACAGTGAGATGAATCACGTTGTCATCGTCATAGAAGAACTCCAAGCTCTCGACAACCAGATCCAGAAACTCCTGGCCAGACGGAGGTACCTAAGGGATTTAAAGGATCGGCTGCTAGAAAAACCATTCCCGCCATTTGAAATCAACATAACACACCGGGTTTCAGTAACATCGACTCCACGTTGTGCCACTCACCTCCAAGGCCACGTGAGCGACGATGCCACCAATGAAGACCTCTGTTTGTTTCAGCTATGCAGGCGGAGGTTCAAGACTAGAACACCTCCATCGGTACAGATGAGCATCTCGACCCAGAACCAGTTCAACCCTCTCCACGCCCCCAGTTTGCCTTCAACCCCGGGTGATGTAATCGTGATGGGTGATTCAATTGTAAGAAATCTCAACAACACATGCCCTAATCAGAAATCTTTTGTTTCTTGTTTTCCCGGTACCCGTGTCCGAGATGTTATGAGACGTGTGCCGACAGTCTACGAGAAGCACAAGAACAGGGCAGTGGGATCTATTGTATTACACGCCGGGGTAAACGATGTGAGGCACCGACAGTCGGAGATTCTCAAGGCTGGCTTCGCAGCACTAATCAAAGCCACGAAGGACAGGACCCCGTCGGCAAGGATCTTCATCTCAGGTCCACTACCTCTCATTAGAAGATCAAACAAATACTACAGTCGTCTGCTGGGATTAAACAACTGGCTGAAAGGCTTCTGCGAGAATCAAAACATCGAGTTCATTGACAACTGGGACCTCTTCTGTGAGAGGCCGTGTTTCTTCAAGCGGGATGGTCTGCATCCAAATAGATTCGGCTCCTGGCTCCTCTCTGAAAACATCGCTAAGGTAATTCGTCTCTCTTGACTTTCTATTTTTACTTCTAACCCCTTCTGTAATGCTAATGCTTTGCTAGGACATGATAATTCTTTAACAAAGTCTTTCGCAACGGTGCACTGCATTACTACTCTAATAACTAATCTCAAAGCATGTAAAAAATCTAGGCAGTGCGGCAAAAACACTAATAATTTAATTACAATTACACCTTCAGATGAACAATGTATTAAATCTATAAAAACAGATTATAGATTAAATAAAAAATACGCACAGAGCAGTGCTAATAAAAATAACTTAATTTCTATTTCAAATACCCACTGAAACATTAAATATGGTACTATTAAATGTTAGAGCATTAACCAACAAGACATTTTTCATCAACGATCTTATTAGTGATAGAAAAATTGATTTTATTGCACTAAGTGAAACGTGGCTTAGCTCAGATGGTATGGCTGTTTTAATTGAATCTGTGCCTCTGAATTACGGTTCTACTCATGCGGATCGCCAGGGAAAGAAGGGTGGCAGGTTAGCAAACATTTACTCGTGCCGTTAAAGTGTAAAGATGTCAGTTTTGGTAAATTCAAGTCCTTTGAGTATCTTGCCGTTGTTATTCATGGAGATTCTCACTTTCTAGTATTATCCGTGTATAGACTTCCTAAATTTAATGCGCCTTTCTTTGAGGAATTCTCAGACTTGGTGTCAATTATAATTACGAACTATGACACACTCCTAATAGTCGGCAACTTTAACTTTCATATCGATAATCAGTGTGACCCAAAAGTAAAAGAATTCATGAACCTCCTGGACTCTTTTGATTTGAGACAGCTCGTTAATCAGCCTACACATAAAGCAGGTCATACGTTAGACATAGGAATTAGCAAAGGACTAAAAGTTGATGTAAAGCAGATCATTGATATTGGTCTATCAGACCATTTTCTTTTACTATTTAATATAGAAATATTGATAGAAAACATCCATGAGAAGCATATTGTTAAAAACGCTTCTTTGATTCATCAGCAGCTTTAAAATTTACAAATATTCTAAGCAACCAGTCCGTTTGTGGTGCTAACTACAATAGGGAGGATAATGTAAATTGTAAGGTAGAAAACTTTAATACTAAGGTGAGAGCTGCTGCTGACATAGTTGCACCTGAAAAGACAGTTAAAAAATCTTCTAGCATTGCAATACCATGGAAGACCCAAAGAGTGTCTGATTCAAAGAGAACATGCCGTAGAGCTGAGCGTAAATGGAGAAAAACTAAACTAACTATCCACTATGAGATATTGAAGGTTAAAATAACTTAATACAATAACACAGTCCGTCCTGAGAGGCGCTGCTATTTCTCTAAAATTATAAATAACAATGCTAGTAATCCCAGAGTCTTATTCTCTATGATTGATCGTCTGCTAAACCCAGGTAACTCAATGGAATGCCTCCAAAATATTTCCAGTGAAACTTGTGAGGCTATTGCTGTATTTTTCATTCAAAAAATTAATGATATTAGAAATAATATAGTATATCTCCCCAACACTGAAGATACTTTAAGCCCCAGTACTCTGTTATAAACAAATTAAATTCTTTCACCAGGATAGATTTACCTGATTTACATAAAATAATTTCTCAACTGAGACCCTCCACCTGCGTCCTTGACCCAATACCAACAAGTTTTTTCAAAGAAGTATCGGGCGTGCTAATTGATAGTATTCTTGACATTGTAAACTCGTCATTAGTTATGGGGTCTTCCCAGACTGTCTTAAGACTGCTGTAGTTAAACCCCTACTCAAGAAAAATAATCTTGACCCATCTGCTTTTGAAAATTTTAGACCCATTTCTAACCTGCCTTTCTTAAGGCAGGTGAGGGGACGCTGGTGCACGCATGTTGTTGCCGCTCCTCCCTGTAAACAACACTTTTCGCAAAATTCGCCTAATTCTACACTTTCTTACGTTTGTTTTATTTCTTTTATTGTACGTATAGTTCGTGGATACAGCTGACTCGAATTGTATGGATTTGGCTTATATTTACAGATTTTATGGACTCTACTTTGACTGGGAACAGCTGAGTCTGTGGATCACGGGACGAGAACCTTCAAGCATTTCTTTGTGCCTGGCAATCTAGGACCTCGGGATGATCTGTCTCCGTGATTATATTTAATTCACTTTACTGATCTGCTCCCGTTTCATCTTATGGTACTCTACGACTGGGAACTGATCTGATGTTCTTATTAACCTGGCTTTTGGCGATCAAGCCTGAAATTACCAAGCGTTACATTTTGTGGCTGTGTATTGGAACCTCCAACTCCTGCTACCTCCTCTTGCTATGCTTTCTGCTGATTGCTATGGCTGCTCACCTACGCTACCACACCCGCCTGTCCTACCGGTTCCACTTTGCTGTGCTGCTTCTCCACTGCTATTCAGATAAGTATTACTCAGCATCTTGCTAAAATACTCTCATGACAAACTCCTTCTTATTAAACAGTTTGTCCAGAGCAAATGGTCTGACTGCAACATCCTAAAGGATGCCGGTATTTTGCAGCGCCCGAAATATATACATCGCGGGTCAGGTCGCCGCCACCACCGGGCTGCGAATGAAAAGACCACCGGCAGCATTTGCTCAGGAATACACCGTCCTTCTCATGACCCTGGAAATAGAATTGTCAGTGTGCCAAATTTGCATTATGTGGGAATAAACCCTGATTGCGGCTCTGTGCAGAAAGAAGCCTCATTATGTAATATTGCACTGTTTAACTCGAGGTCTCTTAATGGCAAAGCATTGGTGTTGTCAGAACTCATCACTGACACCAAACTTGATATTCTGTGTCTAACGGAGACTTGGCAAAAACCAAACGAATTTGCGTCTCTCACAGAGGCGACTCCAATTGGTTTCACTTTCCACTCAGAGCCTCGCAGCTCAAGACAAGGCAGCGGGCTGGCAGTAATTATCAGAGAAGACTTAAACGTTAAAAGGATCCCAATTAACTGCCCATTGTCTTTTGAGTGCCTGGCTCTTAAACTAACAACGGAATCAGGTCCTGTCTCACTCATTGTTCTTTATCGTCCCCCAAAATACAATGCATCCTTCTTATCCGATCTGATTGAACTTTTGACCCACCTAAGCTCTTACTCTCAGAGAATTATCCTTCTTGGTGATTTCAACATCCATATTGACACCCCCACATCTAAACTGAGAAATGAATTCCTGTCCTTACTGGACTGTTTTGACTTGACACAATATGTTGATTTTCCAACACATTCTGGCGGTCATATATTGGACCTGATCTGCACTTCTGGACTATCTGTTGCCAACATTTACAGCACTGATTTGGGACTCTCTGACCATAAAGCAGTATTTTTCACTGTCTCATTACCTCTCCCACCTCTTACGTGTAAACGACAAATTTCTTACAGAAACCTTAAAAATATCTGTCCCTCTATCCTTTCTGGATCCATTTCTGATCTTTTACTGTCTGCACCTATTCCATCAACACTATAGTTTTGTTCACCACTATAACACAGCCCTTCACTCAGCATTAGATAAAACAGCTCCTTTAAAACATAAGGAGGTTTCCTTTAAACGTTCAGCTCCTTTTTATAACTCAGAATTGCGATCTATGAAAGCAGCTGGCCGACGCCTTGAAAGAATGTCACGTAAGACTGGCCTCACCGTGCACATCCAGGCTTTCTCTGACCACCAAAGAGCTTACAGAGAAGCACTAACTTCTGCCAAAAACACCCATTATGGGAGAATAATAGAAAGTAGCCATGATAACCCAAGGGTTTTGTTCTCTGTAGTTAATAAACTACTCGAACCCGCATCTGGTCCAACTACCTCTTCTACTGAAGTCTGTGAGGAATTCCTCCACTTTTTCCGTAACAAAATTAAAGATCTAAATAATTCAACTAACATAAATACATCATCTGTTTATATCTCTCCCTGTTTTCCCACTCCATCCAGCTCCTTCTCTAAGTTCTCACCAGTCACATCTACGTTTGTTAATAACCTGCTTTATAAGATGAGGCTGACTACTTGTGTACTGGACCCCATCCCCACCACACTACTTAAATCCTGCCTTCATGCCATAATCCCGACTGTTACAACAATAATAAACTGATCCCTTGACACTGGCTCTGTGCCGCTCACTTTTAAAATTGCTTCTGTAACCCCAATGTTAAAAAAGTCTGGCCTTGATGCTGACAATCTTAACAATTTCCGGCCTATTTCCCACTTACCTTTCCTGTCAAAAGTTCTTGAGCGTGTTGTAGCTTCCCAACTCACCAATTACCTAACCCCTAATAATTTGATGGAACCCTTTCAGTCTGGTTTCAGGGCGCGGCACAGCTGTGAAACTGCTCTGCTACGGGTAACCAATGATTTGCTTATGGCAGCAGACTCTGGACAAACTAGCATATTAATTCTGTTAGACCTCAGTGCAGCATTTGACACTGTTAGACATGACATCCTACTGTCCAGAATGGAGAACATGCTGGGTATCTCTGGCACTGCCCTCCAGTGGTTCAAGTCCTATCTGACTGATAGGCAAGAGTTTGTTAGTCTTGGCAACAGCAGATCCAGCTCAGCGCCAGTCACACAAGGAGTGTGGAACTTCATCAGAGCTTTCTCAGCTCAGAACCTGCCTTAGTGAAATTAAAACCTGGATGGAGCAGAACTCTTTAAAATTAAATTGCAATAAAACTGAACTCCTGCAAATTGGGACTAAAATGCAACTTAATAAAATGAGCTCCTTCCCAGTCCATCTTGGCAGTGATCTCATCAGACCTGCCTCTACTGTAAAAAATCTTGGTGTCATTTTTGATTCCTCCCTCACTTATTCCGCCCACATAAATCACATTAAGAAACTTTCTTACTTTCACCTCCGTAACATATCCCGTGTTCGCTCCTTCCTCTCCTTCTCTAATGCTGAGAAACTTGTCCATGCTTTTATCACATCCCGCATCGATTATTGTAATTCCCTACTGGCAGGTGCCCCTTCTAATCTTATATCACAGCTCCAGCTTATTCAAAACTCAGCTGCAAGAGTCCTTACTCGAACCAGCAGCAGCGAGCACATCACACCCATCCTGCTCCGCCTTCACTGGCTCCCTGTGTCTTACAGAGTTGAATATAAAATCCTACTAATAACCTACAAAGCCTTAAATAACCTTGCGGCAAACTACATCAGTGACCTTCTCCATCACTATGTGCCTGCCCGCCCACTAAGGTCCTCTGATTCTGGTAATCTTGTTGTGCCCGTCACTAATCTACACTCCATGGGTGACAGGGCCTTCAGCTGTATAGCACCCAGACTCTGGAATGACCTACCAAAATTAATCAGGTCAGCTGACTCCATGAATTCTTTTAAAAAACAACTCAAAACTCATCTGTTCAGGAAGGCTTTTAGCTCTACTTGACTTTATTACCTTTCTCTCAGTTTACTTCTCTGTCAAGATGCTCATGTAACCTGTATGTGTGCGCAAGACCATCAATTATGTTGTCTGTTTTTTTTTTTTTTTCAGAATTTACTGTCTTAATCTTCTTTGTTTATTTATCTGGTTTGTACAATGCTATATACTGTATATTCTGCCGTTCTTTATTTATTCTGTAAGTGCCTTGAGCATGGGAAAGGCGCTATATAAATAAAATGTATTATTATTATTATTATTATTATTAAGTAAAATTTTAGAGAAGACATTCATTATGCAGCTAAATGACCACCTCAATAAACATGCTATTCTTGATAAGTTTCAGTCGGGATTTAGAACAAATCACAGTACAGAAACTGCACTCGTTAAAGTAGTAAATGACTTGCGGGTAAATGCAGACAGAGACCATTTATCTGTTCTCATCCTCTTAGATCTGAGTGCTGCGTTTGACACCATTGATCACAATATTCTTAGAAATCGCCTTAGTCAGTGGGTGGGCCTCTCTGGCAGTTTCTTAAATTGGTTTGAATCCTACCTGGCAGGTAGAAAATTCTTTGTTAGTTGTGGTAATTATAACTCAAAGACACATAATATTCTATATGGTGTTCCACAAGGCTCTATCCTGGGTCTGCTGCTCTTTTCGATCTACATGCTTCCATTAGGTCATATTATCTCGGGGCATAACGTGAGCTACCACAGCTATGCTGATGACATGCAGCTGTATTTATCAATAGCGCCTGACGACCCCGATTCTGTTGTTTCACTAACACAATGTCTTACTTGTGTTTCTAAATGGATCAATAGTAATTTTCTCAAACTAAATAAAGAGAAAACTGAAATTTTAGTGATTGGCAATAATGGATATAATGAGGTTATTAGAAACAAACTTGATGCATTGGGATTAAAAGTCAAGATGGAGGTAAAGAATTTAGGGGTAACTGTTGACTGTAACCTGAATTTTAAATCACATATTAATCAGATCACTAGGACAGCATTTTTTCACTTAAGAAACATAGCAAAATTTAGACCTCTTATTAAAAGATGCTGAGAAATTAGTTCCTGCTTTTGTTTTCAATCGACTACATTACTGTAACGCACTCCTCTCAGGACTACCCAAAAAAGACATAAATCGTTTGCAACTAGTGCAGAATGCAGCTGCTAGAATCCTAACTAGGAAAAGAAAATCCAAGCACATTTCTCCAGCTTTGATGTCACTACACTGGTTACCTGTGTCATTCAGAATTGACTTTAAAATACTGCTTATTGTTTATAAAGCCTTAAATAATCTCTCTCCATCTTATATATCGGAATGTCTGACACCTTATATTCCAAATTGTAACCTTAGATCCTCAAATGAGTGTCTGCTTAGAATTCCTAGAGCAAAACTTAAAAGAAGTAGTGAGGCGGCCTTCTGCTGTTATGCACCTAAAATCTGGAATAGCCTGCGAATAGGATTTCGCCAGGCTAATACAGTGGAGCACTTTAAAAAAAATGCTAAAAACACATTACTTTAACATGGCTTTCTCATAACTTCAGTTTAGTTTAATCCTGATGCTCTGTACAGTGCTCTTCTGTTTCTTTTCCTGGTTTTCTGTGATGGCGACCAGCGTCACCACCACCTAATTAAAGCACCATGACGTTCCTACATTGATGGATTAAAAGCCAGAAGTCTACATGACCATCATCATCAAGTCCTTCCATAAGAACCCTTAATACAAAGAGGACTGTTCACTTATGTTAGATAGAATGCCCAGATGGGGCTGGGTGGTCTCATGGTCTGGAACCCCTGCAGATTTTTTTTTTTCTCCAGCCGTCTGGAGTTTTTTTGTTTTTTCTGTCCTCCCTGGCCATCAGACCTTACTATTAGTCTATGTTAATTAGTGTTGTCTTATTTTAACTCTTACTTTTTCTTTTTTTCTCTTTTCTTCATCATGTAAAGCACATTGAGCTACATTATTTGTATGAAAATGTGCTATATAAATAAATGTTGTTGTTGTTGAATAACAGCATCTTCTTCTTCTTCCTTCGGCTGCTCCCATTAGGGGGTTGCCACAGCGGATCAGCTTCTTCCATACCTTTCTGTCCTCTGCATCTTGTTCTGTTACACCCATCACCTGCATGTCCTCTCTCACCACATCCATAAACCTTCTCTTAGGCCTTCCTCTTTTCCTCTTCCCTCGCAGCTCTATCCTTAGCATCCTGCTCTCAATATACTCAGCATCTCTCCTTTGCACATGTCCAAACCAATGCAATCTCACCTCTCTGACTTTGTCTCCCAACCATCCAACTTGAGCTGACCCTCTAATGTACTCATTTCTAATCCTATCCATCCTTGTCTCACCCAATGCAAATCTTATCATCTTTAACTCTGCCACCTCCAGCTCTGTCTCCTGCTTTCTGCTAAGTGCCACCGTCTCCAATCCATATAACATAGCTGGTCTCACTACCGTCCTGTAGACCTTCCCTTTCACTCTTGTTGATATCCGTCTGTCACAAATCACTCCTGACACTCTTCTCCACCCATTCCACCCTGCCTGCACTCTCTTTTTCACCTCTCTTCCACAATCCCCATTACTCTGTACTGTTGATCCCAAGTATTTAAACTCATCCACCTTCGCCAACTCAGCTCCTTGCATCCTCACCATTCCACTGACCTCCCTGTCATTTACACACATGTATTCTGTCTTATTCCTCTCCTCTCTAGAGCATATCTCCACCTCTCCAGGGTCTCTTCAACTTGCTCCCTACTATTGCTACAGATCACGGTGTCATCGGCAAACATCATAGTCCAAAGGGACTCTTGTCTAATCTCGTCTGTTATCCTGTCCATCACCATTGCAAATAAGAAAGTGCTCAGAGCCGATCCCTGATGTAATCCCACCTCCACCTTGAATGCATCCATCACTCCTACTGCAGACCTCACCATGGGCATCACACTTCCCTCGTACATATCCTGTACAACTCTTACATACTTCTCTGCCACTCCTGACTTCCTCATACAATACAACTCCTCTCGAGGCACCCTGTCATATGCTTTCTCCAGGTCCACAAAGACGCAATGCAACTCCTTCTGGCCTTCTCTATACTTCTCCATCAACCCCTCAGAGCAAACATCACATCTGTGGTGCT
Source organism: Erpetoichthys calabaricus (assembly GCF_900747795.2). Classification (NCBI taxonomy): domain Eukaryota; kingdom Metazoa; phylum Chordata; class Cladistia; order Polypteriformes; family Polypteridae; genus Erpetoichthys; species Erpetoichthys calabaricus. Next base: position 44,996,276 of record NC_041397.2, on the reverse strand, counting down.
CTTTCTTGGCATGAAACCAAACTGCTGCTCACTAATCATCACCTCACTTCTTAACCTAGCTTCCACTACTCTTTCCCATAACTTCATGCTGTGGCTCATCAATTTTATCCCCCTGTAGTTACTACAGTCCTGCACATCACCTTTATTCTTAAATATCGGCACTTGTACACTCATTCTCCACTCCTCTGGCATCCTCTCACTTTCCAAGATTCCATTAAACAATCTGGTTAAAAGCTCCACTGCCATCTCTCCTAAACACCTACATGCTTCCACAGGTATGTCATCTGGACCAACGGCTTTTCCATTCTTCATCCTCTTCATAGCTGTCCTTATTTCCTCCTTGCTAATCCGTTGCACTTCCTGATTCACTATCTCCACATCATTCAACCTTTTCTCTCTCGTTCTCTTCATTCGTCAGCCTCTCAAAGTACTCTTTCCATCTGTTCAACACACTCTTCTCGCTTGTGACTACGTTTCCATCTTTATCCTTTATTATCCTAACCTGCTGCACATCTTTCCCAACTCGGTCCCACTGTCTAGCCAATCGGTACAGGTCCTTTTCTCCCACCTTAGTGTCCAACCTTTCATACAACTCATCATATGCCTTTTCTTTATCCTTCGCCACCTCTCTCTTCACCCTGCACCATATCTCCTTGTACTCTTGTCTACTTTCTACATCTCTCTAACATTTCTGACTTCTTCTTTGCCATCCTCTTCCTCTGTATACTCTCCTGTACTTTCCCATTCCACCACCAGGTTTCCTTTTCCTTCTTCCTCTGTCCAGATGTCACGCCAAGCACCCTTCTTGCTGTCACCCTTACTACATCTGCAGTACAGTGGAACCTCGGTTCACGAACATCTCGGAACACGTACAAATTGGTTTACGACCAGAAAGTTCGCCAAACTTTTGCATCTGTTCACGACCAAAGCCAGTTTCCCTTTTGGTTTTTGCGTGCCGATGATTTCCGCACGTGTTCAGTCTCTCCCTGTGCATTCAATGTGCAGCAAGTGAGAGAGACACACACAGACACACGTGAGAGAGAGACACACGCGAGAAACACACACACACACGCGTGCACGCAAAAGAGAGACACACACACGCACAAGCGTGAGTGAGAGAGAGCGAGAGCGAGGGCTGGCCACATAAGGGCTTGTTTTTAAAGAGACAGATTCCAGCATTGTTTTAACCTCATTGTGTTTAATGAAGACTTTTTTCTATTGGATTTTAACCTCCTCTTCACTTCTGTTTACAGCAATCGGTTTGTAGCATGCATTGTTGCAATATTACTTTTCTTGTTGGTTTATTAAATTACGGATTTTTCAAATGTTCATTTTTTTTCCCTGTGCTTAAAACTCATTAAAAAAGTGTTTTTAGCGAGCAGTTTGTAGAGCTATAGCGCGAATTCTTGCAGTGTTAGTTTTCTCTGTTGTTCAAGGTTTTCTCAGTGTTATTCAATGTTTTTACGTTTAGTTTACTATTACGCTGTACATTCTATGGTGTAATTAACTATATTTGTGCTTAAAAATCTTTAAAAAATATATATTTACATACAGTTCATACAGTCTGGAACAGATTAATTGTATTTACATACAATCCTATGGGGGAAATTACTTCGGTTCACGACCAAATTGGGTTACGACCAGAGTTTTGGAACGAATTATGGTCGTGTACCGAGGTTCCACTGTAGTTTCCCAACTGTCTGGTAACTCTTCACTGCCACCCAGTGCCTGTCTCACCTTCTCCCTAAACTCAACCTTGCAGTCTTCCATTTTCAACTTCCACCATTTGATCCTTGGCTCTGCCCTCACACTCTTCCTCTTCTTGATCTCCAACGTCATCCTACAGACTACCATCCTATGCTGCTTAACTATACTTTCCCCTGCCACTGTTTTGCAGTCTTCAATCTCCTTCAGATTGACTCTTCTGCATAGGAAGTAATCTACCTGTGTGCGTCTTCCTCCACTCTTGTATGTAACCCTATGTTCCTCCCTCTTCTTAAAATATGTATTCACCACAGCCATGTCCATCCTTTTGGCAAAATCCATTATCCTCTCACCTTCTTCATTCCTCTCCTTGACACCATACCTACCCATCACCTCCTCGTCTCCTATGTTCCCTTCACCAACATGTCCATTGAATCCAATTGCACTCCAATCACCACTTTCTGTCCCTTGGGTATACTGTTCATCACATCATCCAACTCACTCCAAAAATCTTCTTTCTCATCCATTGCACACTCAACTTACGGGGCATATGCACTAACAACATTCATCCTCACACCTGCAATTTCCAGCTTCATAATCATTACTCTGTCTGACACTCTTTTCACCTCCAAAATGCTCTTGACATACTGTTGTCCGCAATGCCCTTCCTGACCCATTTATCTGGGCTTGGGACCGGTACGAAAAAACACACTGATTTGTGCATTCCCTGTGGCTGGGTTACTGAATAACAGTTTCTACCCTGTTGCTATTAGGGCACTGAATGCCACCTAATCACCTCCAATGCAGCAGTGTAATAGATGACATCTTGTGCAATAATGTCCATGTGCAATTAAGGTCTTATGTTGAATGTTTGTGTTCTACCTTACTTCTTCTAATCCTTTCCTATTCTTTTGTAATTATATTTATTTATATTTTGACACCGCAGGAACTGCACCTAATTTCGTTCTGTTTGTTACAATGACAACAAAGATATTCTGATTCTGATTCACTTTTACTTTTTTATATTTGGTTTCATCAAGTGACTTTTCTATCACATTTGCAGTATTTTGTGTATATAAACTCTGTTGATATATTATGCGTGCTTTACATTGACATGATGATAGAGTAGAGATTTGACATAAACAGTATTTTATATTTTAAAATTTGGTACCTTTCTGATTACGTTGTGCAGTCTGTCTATTGGAATATCTATAACTTTAATCAACTTGTTTTGTATAGTTCATTAGATTGACTTATTTAGAGTTACAGATTCTGGATTTTTTTTCTTTTTTCTTTTTCTTGTTTAGGTGTAATAACACAATCAGTTGCTTGTCTGAGTTATTACATTTCTCATTTTTGACCTGTCAATCATCTCATTTGCTCTGTATTCAAAAACCCTAAATACATTTATGGAATAATCTGAATGAAATTGATCCAAAAACAATTTAGGATCTAATGTGCCTTTAGCTATCAGAACTGAACTCACCAGAGTGCACTGCAGTCTAATCATCTTTGACTGTTTTTATTACTAAAGATATTCATTTAGAGGATTGTACAGGCTTAGCCACTTAGTGGTGTTCATCTTAACAAATGTTTAGTCAAAGTATAAAATGATAGAATAATAATGTTATTGTTTTGTGTAAAATATAGTGTACTCTTTTTAGTTTAGTTATTATTCCTCCTTTGTATGGTTACTATATCACCATTAAATAAAAACAAATATTCCTATTGACTTTGTGTTACACGTTATACCCCACGATACTAATCTTTTTTAAATGCTAATTATGCAGGCAATTAGAAAATAACAAACACCAAAACTCCCTTGATTTTAGTAGGTAAAAATAGATCTGAATGTTTCTTGAAACATATAAAAAAGCTCTACAGCTCTTGTTATATCATTTGGTTACAGAAAATTCAGCTGATGGATAATTTAGTTTTAGTACAAAGAAAGGTAAATGATCACACTTCTCAGAGTTTTTCTGTTTCTCTTTACCTTTATTAAGTCTATATAACTCAATGTGATATTGTATTGTAATTGTATGTACTCTGTACAGAAACTTGTGTTGTTTCATATTTTCAGTGTCACTTTATAAATCAGACTGAGTGAAGTGCAAAAGTATTAACAATATTTCAGTTCTGCACATTTTTGTATGTTTTATATGTTTGGTTTGAAGCAGTGATTATTATTTACACTGAGACATTTGATAGTAATTCATATCCTACATAGTGTGGAAAATAAAACTGTCCTAAAACAGGTTTGAGCTACAAACTTTACAGAAAATAAAACTATAATAAGTAAAACAGTTTTATTTTCCTTTTTAACAGACCACACTGCTTATAAACATTTGGTTCATTTTGCATGAAGAGTCCTCTTTAGAATTGAGGCTCAGTTTTAGATAAACAGTACATACATAAGTAATGATAAAGGAGACCCTGTATAAATCAGGCAGGGAACTTTAATGTCCAAATGTATGCTGATTTCCATATGTAGTAGCTGCTTTTGAAGACCTGATTGTTTCTTTCTTTCTTTTTTTTCATTTGCAGGTATATTTGCAATATTTTGCAATATGTTTTAAGATGCCACCTGCCATAGCAATGGAAAATGTATCTTATGAAAATTTTATTCTCACTGCATTCCAAGACTTCGGGAACAAAAAAGATGCATATTTCTGGCTTTCCCTTATAGGCTATTTGATAATAATATTTTTAAACGTATCATTAATTATTTTAATATACCGTGAAAAAAAACTCCATGAGCCTATGTACATTTTTCTTTGTAATCTGCTTTTTTGTGAGCTAATTGGATCCACATCCTTCTACATTAAATTCATGGTTGACCTTAAAACTGATGTTCATGTTATTTCTCGTGCATTTTGTTTTACTCAGATATTTCTTATTTGTACATATACATTAACAGAAATATGTATTTTAACAGTCATGGCTCATGACAGATATATAGCAATAAATGCACCTTTACATTACATTACAATTTTCTCAGCAATGACTATTCAAAAATTAATTGTTGCTTCTTGGATTTATCCTGTTGTTATGATAACCATTGCAATATATTTATCTATACGTTTACCTTTATGTGGCAATGAAATTAATAGAGTATACTGTAACAACTGGGAAATTGTTAAATTATCCTGTACAGACACAAGTAGTAACAATATTTATGGATCTGTTATGCTCTGCACATTTTTAATACCTTTCGTTTTCATTTTTTATTCATACTTTAAAATTCTTTCTGTGTGCTGGTATAGTTCTAGATCCCAGAAATATAAAGCTTTTCAAACATGTCTACCTCATTTAATAACACTGATCTTTTTTTTAAGCTCCTTACTCTTTGAATTAATTGACAGCAGACTTAATGTAAAGAGAGTAACAAATGAAGTCACTGCATTTGCTCAAGTAGAAGGTCTTACAGTTCCTCCTCTTTTAAATCCATTAATATATGGCATTACATTGCCTGAAATACGCACAAGGGCTGTGCATCTATTTGCAAAGAGAAAAAAACAGTTATCGTAATTTTTTAAATTTTACTTTGTGTATTTTGCATAAAGGTAAACACAGTAAATATCTGAAACAAAAAAAATGTCAAAAACACGGGATAGCATTAAAATATCACTAAATGTGCATGCTGTTGAACTTCTACATTGACATTTACTTCTCATTATTATTACTTTTATCCAGTGTGACTGATATGAACAGGACATACAATAATGTTTTCCATAAACTGTATATACATATATTATTATAGCTGGAGACTATGCAAGTTAAGTGACACACACAGAAGTGAAAGGCAGGAATCAAACCTGGGGCCTTGGAGTTCACAGTCCAGTGATGTAGCCTCTACCTCTCTGGCTGCCTTTTCATGAAAACAACAGATAATAATAAAGCAGGACTGTACTCATTTTATAAACTATAAATCTTTATATTCACATGTGCTAAAATTAATATTTTATGCAAAATAATCTACAAATATGTAATACATAATGATAGGGAAATAATTTCTTATTTTCATTGTCATATTTGAAAGTGAATACTGGCTATTGTCACCGATTGTACTGTAAACTGTGGCTTAGAATCTTCACGCAGATTTCAAAACAGGTGAAAAAAATTGTCTGCACAGCATGAACTGCAGAAAGGAAATAAAATACCAACAAGGATCTGAACATGTGAACAGCTGGAGGCCTAGTAAGTGTGAGTGGGATAAGCAGGGAAAGAAGAGTGTACTTGGTACCAGTACATATGCAGCCATGAACATTATATTTATTGTTGTACTGTGATTTCTCTGACAACCATTTGTTTTGTTTTCACTTGCAAGTAAAAGTTATTGTAAGTTAGGCAAGGGTCTATGATATGGGTTGTTATCACCAAAGTATTCCAGTTTTCCTCACACACCCCAAAGATGGGTTAGACAACATAGCAACTTTAAACTGCTTCTGTATGAGTGTGTGTGTTTGTGTAGAAGTGTTCCTGAGATGGACTGGTGTTCCATCTAGGGTGGATTCCCACCACGCACTCATTACTGCTTGTATGAATTTCTTGTGACACTAAACCGGATGAGGAAGTTAAATATGGGTGGGTTTTTTCTGTCTCTGTTTCATCTGGGATTAAACATCCAGGAGTACCTGCTCCCACCTGCTCCTTGAAAGGCTGATTAACATGAATTATTGTAAATACAATACATTGAAAGTTAAATTAAAAAATAGTTCTTAAGATATTAAGAAATACAATGCCCAATGCATTAATCTAGCAATGAATTGTGTGTCACTAGCTGTCATTTCTCTATTGAAAAATAAATTCAGTTTGATTTTGAAGACTAGCGTTGTCATCACATTTTTTTTGTAAACTTGTTTTCTAATAATATATCTGTTAATCTAATTCCTTACAAATGTATTTTTAATTAATAAAATCTTTGGTGGATTATGTACATTTAACTCTCAGATGTGGTCATTCAATGTATGAAAATATTTTTTGACTCTGCTAAATTGATTAGTATATGAAGCACATGTGTTATGTAAATTAAAGTGTACGTATTTATTTTTTGCATGCATATTCTGATCAGTAATGACAACAGTCATAATATAATATTAAAAAGTATATATTTCTTCATTGATATGCCATCATTTCAAATATATCTTTAAATGAAAAAGTAAAAAAACCCTAATGTTGAAGTTTTCCTACCAACAGTCCTGGGTGCGTATTTGCACATCTTTACTTTCCCCCATGACAGTTAAGTATTAAATAGCTTGATCCCTCAGACTCACATAATACAATGGATAAACTAAGAGCAAATACATGATGCATTCAGAACATTGCCTTATATAAAACTTTATCTAAAGACTTGGTTTCATATATTCAAATGTTTTTTTTTCTTTATAGCAGAGAAAAGCTCAGCTTCTTGTCATACTCACATTGTGTAGATAACAAAAAAAGAGAACAAAACTTTTTTTTTGCCTTTTTGGCTTTCTAGGTTGCTGATGTTACGTGTCTAGTGGCAAAGGTCATGTAGCTAAATGACAAGTGTTGTGCCAATTACAACTGTTCATTCTTTATCCCACTTGACTACTGGCACTGTGTGTTGTGAGCTACTGATCCAATGTTGAAAGCAGCTACGCAGGAGATTCTTTATGAATATATAACAAATATATAACAAAATTTTCTGAAACTTTTCTGAACACTAACATTTATTTTTGTGAACCAGAGGGTTTAATCATAATTGTTGTCAGGAGAGAATAGCAAGGAGCTGTTCACCAAAATCCTATTTAATAACCAAAGCCACAACACTAAAAATCAAATCAAGAAAAAAACAGCAAGAATCAAAAGCTTAACACTGAAAACAAGACTTTCTAGTAACACCTTTTTGATTGATTGAATCCTTGTCTTGGATAAAGAATCTTGTTGCATTTGCACTGTGATTTGTCAGAATTAGGAAGACGAGCCCCAGTAACCAGACAAGACTCCCTGGCAACCCACCAGACGAATTACTCTTGAAAGAAGGATGTATCGTAATGTTATTGCATAATTTATGTCTGAGTGATGGGCTATGCAATAGGACAAGATTAGTTGTATTCAAAATTGGTCAATTTTGACATATAAAATTTTAACAGGTGACAAGAAAGGTAATGTAGTACATCTTCTGTGGATAACATTAGACACCAAAGGAGATCTTGATATCCCATTCGTATTAAAACGTTTACAGTTTACCGCTAGAGTAGCTTTTGCTATGAAAATTAACAAATCACAGGTACAAAAATTCAAAAAAGTCAGTTTATTTATTAGAGAGAAATGATATTCACCCATGGGCAGTTATACGTTGCGTTGACAATGCAATATTGATGAAAAGTTAATTCCAAATATTGTTTTTACTGATGTTTTACAGTAAAAGTGTAAATTTAAAAAGTATTTGTATGTTAATTTCAAAGCTAAACAGAACAAAAACATATAACAGAACGAATACCTCTAACGCAACATGAAACATAATTTTTTTTCAATTTATTACATTTTACTATTTTTTACTATGGTTAATAACTCACTGTAATGTAAAATAGTTAGGTCTATTATCTAGCATCTGCATGGTGGTTGGCGAGCGAAGAAAGCAGGGGGCAGAGCCCCCTAGTCTACTATATAATAAAACACTAAGTTTTGTCAGTTTGGCTTTAGTGACATGAAGAAAGAGCAAGTGCAAGTGTGATATGCATGAGACAGAGTAAAGGCACACACTTCAAAGACAGAAAGTATAAAACCACACATAAAGTGAGAAAAGCCAGTATCAGTAATCGTTAAGTTGTGTATAACACACCATAAATGTGGTCCAGGTTTGTGTGAATATTTCTTCAGCCCAGTAGGCCAATGCATTGTGTTTCAAGACCATCTTCCGGGCATATCTTAACTTGAAAGACTTCCTGTCAAAATTTTTACTAACTTCTTGCATGGCACTATCTTCAAGTATGCCTTGTGTCTTTACATAGACTTGTTTTCCACTAATGAATACATTTTTTTGAATAGAAGGTAATAGTTACTAAGAAAGTTAATTAATGTATTACATATATTTTATGCAGCCGCCTCAACAATCAACAACAGAGGCACGGAACATGGCCCATTCGGAATCAATATCCCCCGGAGCTGTGGCCGTAAGGTGGTCGGTGCCTGTCGTGGCAGCAATCCCCAAACCCATCGGTGGACACCGGCGGTGAGGGATGCCGTCAACCTGAAGAAGGAGTCCTACAGGACCCTTTTGTCCTGTGGGACTCTGGAGGCAGCTGATAGGTACTGGCAGGCCAAGCAGAATACGGCTTTGGTTGTTGCTGAGGCAAAAACTCGGGCGTGGGAGGAGTCTGGGGAAGCCATGGAGAACGACTTTTGGACATCTTTGAGGAGATTCTGGTCCACCATCCAGCATCTCAGGAGGGGGAAGCAGTGCAGTGTCAACACTGTATATGGTGGTGATGGTGAGCTGCTGACCTCGACTCGGGGCGTTGTGGGTCGGTGGGGGGAATACTTTGAAGACTTCCTCAAACCCACTAACATGCCTTCCAATGAGGAAGCAGAGCCTGGGGACTCGGAGGTGGGCTCCCCCATCTCTGGGACTGAGGTCTCCGAGGTGGTCAAAAAACACCTTTGTGGCAGGGTCCCGGGGGTGGATGAGATACGCCCGGAGTTCCTCAAGGCTTTGGATGTTGTAAGACTGTCTTGGTTGACACGCCACTGCAACATCGCATGGACATCAGGGACAGTGCCTCTGGATTGGCAGACCGGGGTGGTGGTCCCCCTCTTTAAGAAGGGGGACCGGAGGGTGTATTCCAACTAAGGAGGGATCACACTCCTCAGCCTCCCTGGAAAAGTCTATTCGGGGGTCCTGGAGAGGAGGGTCCGTCGGATAGTCGAACCTCGGATTCAGGAGGAACAGTGTGGTTTTCGTCCTGGTCGTGGAACAGTGGACCAGCTCTACACCCTTAGCAGGGTCCTGGAGGGTGCATGGGAGTTTGCCCAACCAGTCTACATGTGTTTTTTGGACTTGGAAAAAACGTTCGACCATGTCCCTCAGGGAATCAGGTGGGGATTACTCCGAGAGTATGGGGCACCGGACCCCCTGATAAGGGCTGTTCGGTCCCTGTACGATCGGTGTCAGAGCTTGGTCCGCATTGCCGGCAGTAAGTCGAAACCGTTTCCAGTGAGAGTTGGACTCCGCCAGGGCTGTCCTTTGTCACCGATTCTGTTCATAACTTTTATGGACAGAATTTCTAGGCGCAGCCAGGGTGTTGAGGGGGTCCGGTTTGGTGGACTCAGGATTGGATCACTGCTTTTTGCAGATGATGTTGTCCTGTTTGCTTCATCAGGCCGTGATCTTCAGCTCTCTCTGGATCGGTTCGCAGCTAAGTGTGAAGCGGCTGGGATGGGAATCAGCACCTCCAAATCCGAGACCATTGTCTTCAGCCGGAAAAGGGTGGATTGCCCTCTCAGGGTTGGGAGTGAGATCCTGCCCCAAGTGGAGGAGTTCAAGTATCTCGTGATCTTGTTCACAAGTGAGGGAAGAATGGAGCGTAAAATTGACAGGCGGATCGGTGCGACATCCGCAGTGATGCGGGCTCTGCATCGGTCTGTCGTGGTGAAAAAGGAGCTGAGCTGAAAGGCAAAGCTCTCAATTTACCAGTCGATCTATGTTCCTACCCTCACCTATGGTCATGAGCTATGGGTAGTGACCAAAAGAACGAGATCACGAATACAAGCGGCTGAAATGAATTTCCTCCGCAGGGTGTCTGGGCTTTCCCTTAAAGATAGGGTGAGCAGCTCAGTCATCTGGGAGGGGCTCAGAGTAGAGCCGCTGCTCCACCGCATTGAGAGAAGTCAGATGAGGTGGCACGGGCATCTGATCAGGATGCCTCCTGGACGCCTCCCTGGTGAGGTGTTCCGGGCATGTCTAACCGGGAGAAGGCCCAGGGGAAGACCCAGGACACGCTGGAGGGACTATGTCTCTCGGCTGGCCTGGGAACACCTTGGGATTCCCCCAGAAGAGCTAGAAGAAGTGGCTGGGGGCTGCTGCCCCCGCGACCCGATCTCAGATAAGCGGAAGAGGATGGATGGATGGATGGATATATTTTACGCATTATTTAAAAAAATTAGACACATATTTTAAATTTCTGTAGCTCTTTAACACATAATATATACATTGTCAAGCTTGGGTCACAGAGTTGCCCAAGAAACAGGAAGGCGAAACCAGGTTTCCAAAGAAAAATAACTTTATTGTTGAGAGGACAGGAACAGTCTCAAAACTTTATTTAAAAATAGGAGCTCTTCCTTCAGCACACAAGTTACGAGCAGCAAAATGGGCAGTTATCCTGCTTTAGATCCCATCTTCAGATTAAAAAAAGACAAAGCCTTCTGCCTTGAGCAGGTTCAGTGACTGGGAAACACTGGCTAGGGCAGACTCAGTCTGGAGAAGGGAAGATAAGAGAGCAATGAGGCAGGTCAGAGCTAGGTTTTAAATGTTCTAAGTATTGTGCGACAAGCATGTTATGCAGTGAGCGTGCAGCTGTTCCTGCAGAGGGCAACTTAAATGTGTATTTGTTTCCCATTGAAATACTGTTTAATAGGGAGTTTTCAAAGGGCAGTTGTGTTAGCTTCCCAATGGTTTACTGTTTAACAGAGTGTCAGCGTGCAGCTGATGGGGGTGGGTGAGAGGAATATGCAGCAGACCAACTACCAAGGTGTTTATGTGCAGCTGCCATAACATCTAGTTCTGTTTATGACAGTTTTTACTTCTGCTCCTTGCTTAAACTGAAAATTTTGCCTAAATTAAAAAAAAGATAGCATTGTGAATAAAATTGAAAGTTAGGTAGTGCCAGGCCCCCTTCTGTTTAGATCATTGTAGAGTCACCCTTTGGATGTGTAGATGTTAATGATATAATAATTTATAATATAATTATAATAAGGTTATAATTTAATCTAATACTGCGGTGGGTTGGCACCCTGCCCAGGATTGGTTCCTGCCTTGTGTCCTGTGTTGGCTGGGATTGGCTCCAGCAGACCCCCGTGACCCTGTGTTCAGATGCAGCGGGTTGGAAAATGAATGAATGAATGAATTTAATCTAATAGCAGTAGAGCTATTTTATTTGGAAATTTTTTCATAAAATTCCACTGGGTATCTATTAGGGCCTGCTGTTTTCCCAAACTGGAGTGAGTTTATACCCTTGCAGAGTAATTCAGAGAGTGTCAGAGGTTTATCCAGTTCCTCTGCACTAGCTGTAGTATTTGTAATGTGTCAAAAAACTCATTAGATTGTGTCTTGTCATCTTTAAACTAGGTAGAATATAAAGACTTACACAGTACTCTCTAAACGTGTGGGTTGTATTTTTATGGTCAATGACTTTACCTGCATCTGTGTTGGTAATTTCTTTTATTGTGTTGTGGATTTGTTGAGCTAAGATCTTATTAGCCTTAGCTTGTGTTCATAGCATTGATGTTGTTATTTAAAGATGAGCTGTTCCACTTATTTTGTTGTCAAGGAGTTAAATTCCTGATTGCAAAAACTGTCTTTTCCTATAAAGTGCCTCACCTGGTGTATTCTTTATCTATTCTTGTAATTTTATTGATTAGCTGTGATGCTTTCTTAGTTTCTAATTTATTTTTTTGGGAAAGATATGAAATACTGCGGTGGGCTGGTGCCCTGTCCAGGGTTTGTTTCCTGTCTTGCGCCCTGTGTTGGCTGGGATTGGCTCCAGCAGACCCCCGTGACCCTGTAGTTAGGATATAGCGGGTTGGATAATGGATGGATGAATGATATGAAATAATCTGTTTTTTTGAAAAATCCTTCAGAGTTTCGCAGAGTATTCCTGTAGAGACCTCTGAGGATGAACTTGTCTCTAAACAACTAATTTGCTTGAAGATAAATTCTGTACAGTTCTCATCAAGATGCCAGCTACAACAACAACAACAACAACATTTATTTGTATAGCACATTTTCATACAAATGATGTAGCTCAAATTGTTTTACAGGATTAAGAAAGAGAAAAAAGACAAAATATAAAAAATAAAATTAGGCAATACTAATCAACATAGAATCAAAGTAAGGTCCGATGGCCAGGGAGGACAGAAAAAACAAACAAACAAAAAAAAAACTCCAGATGGCTGGAGAAAAAAAAATCTGCAGGGGTTCCAGGCCACGAGACCACCCAGCCCCCTCTAGGCATTCTACCTAACATAAATGACCACACAATTAGTCCTCATTGTATTCAGGCTTCACATGGAAGAACTTGATGATGATTGTCATGTGGACTTCTGGCCTTTAATCCATCAGTGTAAGGACATCACGGTGCTTTGATCAAGTGGTGGTGGCATAGATCGACACCACAGAAAACCGGAAAAAGAACAGCAGAGAAAGTAGGGGTTAGTATAGATTTCTGAGCCACCATGTATGATAATGATAATTAAATGGATATACAGAATATCAGGATTAAACTAAAATGAAGCTATGAGAAAACCATGTTAAAATAATGTTTTTTTAGCGGTGCTCCACCGTATTAACCTGGCAAATTTCTATTGGTAAGCTATTGCAGATTTTAGGTGCATAACAGCAGAAGGCCGCCTCACCACTTCTTTTAAGTTTAGCTCTTGGAATTATAAGCAGACACTCATTTGAAGATCTAAGGTTACGATTTGGAGTGTAAGGTGAAAAACATTCTGAAATATAGGATGGAACGAGATTATTTAAGGGTTTGTAAACCATAAGCAGTATTTTAAAGTCAATTCTAAATGACACAGGTAACCAATGTGGTGACATCAAAACTGGATAGATGTGTTTGGATTTTCATTTCCTAGTTAAGATTCTAGCAGCTGCATTTTGCACTCGTTGCAATTGATTGATGTCTTTTTTTGGTAGTCCTGAGAGGAGTGCGTTGCAGTAATCTAGCTGACTGAAAACAAAAGTGTGAACTAATTTCTCAGCATCTTTCAATGATAAAAGAGGTCTAACTTTTGTTATATTTCTTATGTGAAAAAATGCTGTCCAAGTAATCAGATTTAAAATTCAGGTCAGAGTCAATAGTTACCTCTAAATTCTTTACCTGTCTTGACTAATGGATCAAGTTTATTTCTAATACCCTCATTATATCCATTTTTGCCAATCACTAAAATTTCTGTATTCTCCTTATTTAGTTTGAGAAAATTACTACTCATCCATTCAAAAACACAAGTAAGACACTGTGTCAGTGAATCAAGAGAGCTGGGGTCATCAGGCGCTATTGATAAATGTAGTTGTGTGTCATCAGCATAGCTATGGTAGCTCACGTTATGCCCCGAGATAATCTGACCTAATGGAAGCATGTAAATCGAAAAGAGCAGCAGACCCAGGATAGAGCCTTGTGGAACACCATATAGAATATCATGTGTCTTTGAAGTATAATTACCGCAACTAACAAAAGATTTTCTACCTTCCAGGTAGGACTCAAACCAATTTAAGACACTGCCAGCGAGCCCCACCCACTGACTAAGGCGATTTCTAAGAATATTGTGATCAATGGTATCAAATGCGGCACTCAGATCTAAAAGGATGAGAACAGATAAACAGCCTCTGACTGCATTTACCCACAAGTCATTTACTACTTTAGTTTCTATACTGTGATTTGTTCTAAAACCTGACTGAAACTTATCATGAATAGCATGTTTATTGAGGTGGTCATTAAGCTGCATAATGACTGCCTTTTCTAGGATTTTACTTAAGAAAGGCAGGTTAGAAATAGGTCTAAAATTTTCAAAAGCAGAGGAGTCGAGATTATTTTTCTTGTGCAGGGGTTTAACTACAACAGTCTTAAGACAGTCTGGGAAGATCCCTGTATCTAATGACGAGTTTACTATGTCAAGAATACTATCAATTAGCATGCCCGATACTTCTTTGACAAAACTTGTTGGTATTGGGTCAAGGATGCAGGTGGAGGGTCTCAGTTGAGAAATTATTTTATATAAATCAGGTAAATCTATCCTGGTGAAAGAATATAATTTGTTTAAAATGGAGTACTGGGGTTTAAGAGGATCAGTATTGGGGCGATGTACTATATTATTTCTAATATTATTAATTTTGTGATTAAAAAATACAGCAGAAGCCTCACAAGTTTCACTGGAAGTTTTTTGGAGGCATTCCATTGAGTGACCTGGGTTTAGCAGTTGATCAATTGTAGAGAATAAGACTCTGGGATTACTAGCATTGTTATTTATAATTCTAGAGAAATAACACCACCTCTCAAGACAGACTATATTGTTGTATTCAGTTTCTTTTAGCCTTCAGTATCTCATAGTGGATAATCAGTTTAGTTTTTCTCCATTTACGCTCAGCTCTCCAGCATGATCTCTTTAGATCAGACACTCTTTGAGTCTTCCATGGCACAATAGTGCTAGAGGATTTTTTAACTGTCTTTTCAGGTGTGATTATGTCAACAGCAGCTCTCACTTTAGTATTAAAATTTTCCACCTTACTACTTACATTATCCTCGCTATTGTAGTAAGCACTACAAACAGACTGGTTGCTTACAATGTTTGTAAACTTTGAAGCAGCTGATAAATCAAAGAATCATTTTTCAACAATATGCTTCTCGTGAATTTTTTCTGTCACTATTTATGTGTTGTGGACGAAAGAGGCACACTGAAAAGCAGACAGATAATATTTTCTCAATTCTCTTTATTTATTCATTCGGAGTCGCAGTAAGTAGAGATTCAAAAGAGTATAACCTATTGCCGCAAAGCTCAATTGAACCCTGATCAAAAGCCAGGAGGGGTTTTTTATACTTCAGCATCTCGAAGAGAAAAAAGGAAAAAGAACATCCTTATCAAAACAGTAAAGTTAAACAATATGTCTGTTGAGCTAGGCATTATCTGTGTTTTGGAAGCTAAGCACAGGAGAGACGCCTTTGCATAACTACATGTACTTTCTGCAGCCTTGTGACCTTGTCCCTGAAACATTCACTCTGAGAAAAGGGAAAACAAGAAACAGCTTACATTTTATTCATCTGGACACTATTTCTCCTGAACCCTGGAATAACATATTTTTGTTAGTTCATAAGCCAAAGCGTCTCTCACTGGCAAGTTACAAAATAGTTATAGTAAAAATTCTAATTTACTAAACACAAAGAAATACATGGTGCTGAGGAGAACATTCTTCTTCTACATTCCCCCCTTTTTTTTTTTTTTAAATATGGAGGGGTCAGCAGAGCGGGGTCGACGACGTCGGGCAGAGCTGGACGACACGCGAGGAGAATTCAAAGGGAGGAGGCGGAATGGCATAACAAGTTGGGTTAATGCGCATGTGCCAGTCCAAATAGGGGGATGAATATCAAGTAATTTTAATGTACTGCACATCCACCAAATATCAGCACACGGAGTGGACTGTGTTAACAGGAAAAGTGATAATGTAGAATTAAATGAGGTGGAGTTAACCTGGAAAGTCTGGGAACAGAAGGAAGAAGGGATATGACCAACATCAGTACCTCGGAAGGGGGAACTATAATTACTAGAGAAGCAGGTATAATTGCCTTCATGAGACTGGAACATCGGGGGAGTCATATGAGGAGTGGGGGGGAAGAGGAGAGAAAGTGTAATGCAGTTAGAGTCTTTTGGTGTGGATGGAGAGGTAAAAAGGGCAAGGAGACAAGGAAGACCAACAGGGTCAGAAATATTAGAAAGAGGGAAAGGGACAGTAGCCAAATGTGGCCTGGCCGTAGCACAGGCGTAGCAATCAGATTGATTTACTTGCTTAGCCGAATATAATACCCACTGCAACCAACGGTTCTGATCGCCATAGCCAGTTTCAATTGAAAAAGTGGATGAAAGGGTGGAAATATTCATAATCTTAACAGAAGAAAAGTCTGGACCAGAAGTTGGGGTGACAGGTGTGTGTGCAGGAGAATGAGAGGTGTTAGTAACAGGGTTGTCAATCTTAATTAGAAATCTCCCTAAAGGGTCAGTTCCAGATACAAATGCCCCTAATATATAGGTTCCTGAGTCATGTAAAGAGGGGTTCTTCAAAATGATGATCAAGGGGTTACAATGGTTGTCAGCACATTCATGAGAGGTATGTCCTTTTATGATAGAAAACCGATTTTTCAAACCGTATTTTTGGGCCTCAAAAGGTTGATAACCCCAGTCCTCAGGTCCAGTATTAGCAAAAACCCATTGCCAGGTGTCACAGTTACTTCCCCAATAATACCTAGAAACAGTCATACACACGTATTTGTCAGACCAGGTCCACTGGGACAAGGGAATGGAAAAGCATAGGAGCACAGCAATCAAGGGTGCCATCTCTTGCAATGTGAGGCGTGAATCCAGGCGGGCAATCCTTCCACTTTCACTGCATGTGGTGTGGACAGAAGAACTTGGAACGGTCCTCTCCACCTCGGCTGATGCCAATGTTTCCTCCGAGTGTCACAGATGAGGATCCAAGTGCCTAAGGGAATCGGCGTGTCTTTAGATGGAAGATTAGTCCTCCAGGCCTGGTTAACCTGCTCGTGGACTTCTTTCAGAGAAGCTCAGAGACCTGAAAGACAAGAGAGAAGATCATTGTCCACAGTGTGCAGGTTAACGTTTCCCATAACCATGCCCACAGGCATGGGTCGTCCGGTCAGAATTTCAAACGGCGACAGTCCTAATTGCCGGTGTGTTCTACCCCTCAATCCCATTAAGGCCAGAGGTAAAGCGTCCAGCCAGGTTAAATTTGTCTGCTCACAGATTTTGGCTAATTTAGATTTTAGGGTGCCATTGCACCGTTCCACAATGCCTCCACTCTGGGGGTGGTATTTGCAATAGTGATGCACATTTATCTGGAGCCAGTTGGTTAGTTCATTTATAATGGAATTCACAAAATGAGTGCCATTATCAGTTTGTAATTTCTGTGGTATGCCCCACCTAGGAATAATCTCTTTGATTAAAGCTTTGGCTACAGTTTTAGCATCAGCGTGTTTAGCAGGAAAAGCTTCTACCCATCGGGAGAACACATCAACAATTACTAAACAAAAACGGTAACCTTTAGACGGAGTTAGTTCAATGAAATCCATTTGAAGGTGTTCAAACGGACCCATTGGATTAGGTGTAACGGCGGGACTTACCTGGGTGCCTTTCCCTACATTAAACTTTTGACATAATGCACAGCGCCTGCAGAACTGCTCTGCATATGTAGAAAAGCCTGCAGCTTCCCAGTGTTTTTCAACATCCTGAATCATGGCGTCCCTTCCAGCATGGTCTAGACCATGAGCGATTTTTGCCATACCTGGGAAAGAAGCCTTTGGGAGGAAAGGTTTGTTAGTTTGCCTATGGGTCCAGACTCCATCAGAGAGGGACCCTTCTTTGGACCATATTCTTTTTTCTCTGTCCGTGGCTGCACTCTGTAAAGAAACAAGTTGATTATCAGGGTCCTGGTTATTTCTCTGTTGGAATAAAGAAATTGGTGTGTCTCTGTTGGAATAAAGAGATTGGTGTGTTATTATATGCAGCCTGTTTAGCAAAGTGATCAGCTAATTCGTTTCCTTTGCTGACAGGATCTTGTTTTCCTATGTGAGCTTGACATTTAACGATCGCTAACTTTGATGGTTTAGTTATAGCTTCTAAGAGGGTTTCAATCAGCTTTTGATTTTGGATCGGTTTGCCAGCGCTGGTCTTAACCTGTACTAAAATAGAATGAACGGCGTGACGTACCTTTACTGTTAGGGGGCTCATGAGCACTTTGTTTGTCTGTATGTGGTTGCGTTAAAACTGCATTCATTCATAGAACTGCATTCATTAATCCCCCCTTTCCGTCCACGAACAGAGTGAATGGACGAGAAATAGTCAGTGAGAGTAGTGCATTTTTTTAAATCACATAGAGCCTTGTCAGCCTGCTATTCCACTGCATGCAGCCACAGAGAAATATCCTGACTTAACCTGTTGTTTTGTGACCGGTCTTGGAAGGTTTTGAATGATGGTCAAACGGCCGCTAGAGAGAGCTCTTGTATCGCAAGAAATGTCATGACCTAAATATTTAACGATAGCTTGAAGTAACTGCAGTTTTTTTTTTTTTTCAACACTTTTTTATGGTCATTTTCACCTAAAAAGAACAGCAATTTTCTGAGTGAAATGTGCACTTGTTGTTTATTTATTTTTTTTCTTATCTACATACTGTATCTATTTATTATCTTTTTCTGGCCAAAAGCCTTCTAAATTTGAGCAAGAACTTGGCCATAAACACAAGGGGCTTCAGTATATCCCTGAGGCATGATGGTCCAGGTCCATCGGCGGTTTTGAAAGGTAAAAGCAAACCAGAATTGAGAATCAGGGTGCACGGGAATGGAAAAGAAAGCGTTAGCAAGGTCAATAACAGAGAAGTACCGGGCGGACGGAGGTATCGTGGAAAGAATAGTGGAAGGATTAGGAACAATAGGTGTTCTAGGAAAAACTGCAGAGTTAACTTGTCGTAGGTCTTGAACAAAATGCCAGGACCCGTCAGCCTTTTTTACAGGTAAAATGGGGGAGTTGACTGGAGAGTATGTAATTGGAATAATCGCTCCTCGCCTCACGAGATCAGAATGTACGGCGGCGATGCCAGCCTCTGCCTCTGGGGACAGAGGATACTGGGCACGGTACGGGCGGAAGGAAGATTTTGAGAAAATCACCAGTGGCTCACAGTGTGCTATCCTTCCATAATCATTTTTCCCTTGGGACCACAGTGCTAAGGAAACATGGGGAACCGAATCTCCTAAATAGAAAACGCTTTGTGAATATGTGAGGTGCACTGAAGCAACAGCTTTAGTAGACAACAAAAATACATGGAATGTGCAAAGTTTCAGGGCATGTGCTGGAGGAAAGAAAAGATTCTAACCAAGGTGTGTCCACTTCAGTAGGGAAATACTGGGCAGTACAAGGCAGGGTGTCCGGGACTTGTAAGTGAGGAAATAGGCATGAGGGGAAAGAATGAAGGGCTTTCAAGAGGAAGGTGTGCAGGGAGATGTTCAGGGTCCAGGCAGCAAAAGAGGGCTTGGGGTGTGAAGTGTGGCACAGGAACTTAGGAATGGAGCAGCAAAGATCCTTGTTCAGTTAAAGAAAATTGAGACTGACAATTAAGTCATAAGATCCCATCCCAGCAGTTTCACAGGGCAGAAATGATTTAACAGAAAGCAACGAGTCAATAATGAAACTGTTAATGCTGAGCTGTAATTGCAGAGGTTTTAGACCAGCAAAATATGAGGCTGTCCCGAGGCAGTAAGCACTTTTACTGTATCTGTCGAGGCAGGAACCTCCTTCAGTGCGTGGCTCCTGTGTCCATTTCAAAGGCAGTTTCTTTGCCATTAAAGTCAATAAAAGATCAGTTTCAGCATGACGAGTAAGCAAAGGAAACTGAAAAAAGTGGCTGGGGTCCCTGATAATTCTTAGGACCAAGGAATGTCATTAAGCTCAGGGAGAGGGGGTGACGGAGACGCTTGTGTGGGCAGTTGCGTCTGAAATGTCCAAGTTCACCGCAGCAGCGGCAGGCATATGACGCTGGCGTCTGCTCCGAAAGGTTAGGCATCTGAGCAAAAGGATTATTAGGGTTTGATAAATGGAACCCGTGTCCTCTTCCGCGCCCTCGACCTCCAAAGAATTTTCCGCATCCTCTCCCCCTAGCCAGGTCAGTTCTTCCAGTATAATAATTTATTTGCGCAGCCAAAAGTTTGGTCTGTGTGTCTGACTCTTTTAATTTAGTCTGTCTGTCAGCATGCTCCGCATGACGCTTGACTTCCTAGAACGTTGCGGTCTTCCAGCCTTTTTGCAGGACGTGCAGACTTTGCTTTGAATGTCACTTCTCAGTCCCGAGATGAAAGGAGGCACTGCAGCACGAGTTCTGTCGTTTGTATTGTCTAGCCCAGAGTGATTAGCCATCAGATCTTGCAATCGGTGAGCCGGCTGAAATTAGTGACCAGTTTGTGCCCTTTTTATATTTTTCTGCCAGGGCTCCTTTCAAAGGCTCTCACTGGGCGAGGAAAGGACCTTCATTCCAACGCCAAGGGACACCGTTATGATCACCGTGATTTACAGTTGCCCATGTGGTGCTCAGCTGTCAACGGAGCACCTGTGTCCACTCTGCAGCATTTGTTTTATACATGTTATCCAGCTGCTGTAACAGCTCCACAAATTGTAGTCCACCGACTGCTTGTGCGCTGGGAGACAGATGACTCTTTTAGTTTCTGCCATTGCAACCCAGTAGCACCTTGTGAATGATCTGAATTATCTTCCTCAGAGTCAATATATGAGGATGGGTCATAATGATATTGTTCATTGTAAAAACCTGCTCCAGACGGTTCGTCTGTTAACAGGGGTGCAGTTGGAGGAGAGGGTGCAGGAGGTGGAAGCGGGGGAGTTTTGGTAAGGAGGGGGTGGACAGATTTCAGGGTATAGGGGGTCTTCCTTTTCGGTCTGCTTTCTTTTACTTTCAGGCTTGGGCGCTGTCTCTTATCTTCATTATCTGCAACGCTAGCAATAATTCTTCCTTGTCTTTTCGTGTTTTGACTTCAGCAGCCAGCAGGTTCTTACGCCTCTGCTTATTCCACTTCTTACATGCCTTTTAAAATCCAACCCAGTCTGCTTCTTTATTAGCTGTTTAGGGGACCCATCTTTCAATCCCGACGGTGTACTAGGAGCCTGGTGATTCTCTGAAAATAATCCTTCTAACATTAGGTTTTGAGGACCCTGGGGGACCTGTTTGACTGGCTTGCTATTTATTTCCCATAGTAAGTGGCAAGCCTTCAACAGAGAGCAACTCAATCCCCGATTATTTCTCGTCCCACTTGTTGTCCCTGGAAATCAACCAGTCGACAAGTGGAAAACATGACCTCCCCTCTTCCAAATTTCACACGTACTCTAACTGCCCCTTTCACCCCTATTCCTCGTATATTTAGGAACGTGCCACTCTGTCCTTTCTACTCGAATTCCTAAGCGGTGACTTACTAACATTCACACTGTGCCGTCACTCTCTATGAATCCCTAAAACCCTTGTATGTCGATACGGTATGATTCTCTATTCTTTCCGCATGCATTTTTCCTTTTCCTTTTCCCCGTATACGTCTATTTCTTCCAGCACACCAGTCAAACCAAAGGGAATCCCCCGAATCTACTCACCGCGACTCCTTCTGCCCGCCTGGAAAAATCCCATCCAGTTGCTTTTCGTTTCGGTCAGGAGGAGGTCAGCGACTCCCCACGCAGGAAAACGCCCAAGGTAGGCCACTCCTAACTTTTACCGGAGCTGGTCCTCGATCCGCGGAAATCGGTCCAGTTGGACGAACCCGCCCAGGGAGTCGTCTGCCCGTCTCCTGCCCCACACTGGGCGCCAAAAACTGTGGACGAAAAAGGCACACTGAAAAGCAGGCAGATAATATTTCTCAATTCTCGTTTTTATTCATTCGGAGTCACAGTAAGTAGAGATTCAAAAGAGCAAAACTTATTGCCGCAAAGCTCAATTGAACACCGAGAAAAAACTAGGAGGGGTTTTTATAATTCAGCATTTCATGATTAAAAAGACAGAAAGAACATCCTTATCAAAACAGTAAAGTTAAACAATATGTCTGTTGAGCTAAGCATTATCTGTGTTCTCAAAGCTAAGCACAGGAGAGATGCCTTTGCATAAACTACATGTACTTTCTGCAGCTTTGTGACCAGTCCCTGAAACATTCACTCTGAGAAAGGGAAAACAAGAAACAGCTTAGATTTTATTCATGTGGACACTATTTCTCCTGAACCCTGGAATAACATATTTTTGTTAGTTCATAAGCCAAAGCGTCTCTCACTGGCACGTTAGAAAAATAGTTATTATAAAAATTCTAATTTCTCTAATAGCACTTTTTCATTGATTGAATCTGTATCTTGGATAAAGGAGTCTGCTATTTCACTATGATTTATCAGAATCTGAGAAAACTATCTTCAGATTACAAAGAAGGAAGTCACAGAGCCCAGATGAGAATGCAGAACATTTCTTAATTTGCATATACCAGTCAGACTTTAAACATCACTTCCTCACATCACTAAGAAAAACATAAAAAAATTTTATGACGTGTGGTAAATTTGTTTAATCATTAGAAACCAACCATACACCCATTTTTATATTTTAGGGAAGGGGGGAAGTTAAATTTCTCCAGGCAAACCCATTTATGTAATTCCAATATTGTCAAATACTGTGTATTGGGCCCCAGTGTGATTAGAGACACATTTTACATAAATACTGCATGCAAAAAATGTGTGTCTGTTTTTTTTTGCCTCAAATTGTGTGGAATTAGTATTCTGTGGGCATGTCTTTAAAGGAGAGACTTAGGTAGCACCACAAATCATTTTCATTCTGATACCTTAATGCCCTAGTTTAAGGGACCCATATTTGACCACCTTTATTTTCCCATCACTAAAATTTAGCTCTAACTATCATATGTGCATAGCTGATATCTACTGACACCTTTATTCTTATGGTTTTATGTGATACAAGTATCTTTTCTTAACTTTAAAACTGAGCCTGCTATAGCCTCTGTATGTGGCTGACAGAATTGCCGCCCCAATGGCCCTATGAGGGTAAAGTGACTGATATTACTGATATAACCTAAGGTGATGAAAGTGGTTCCCCTAATATTTTGTGATAGTATTTCTTAATAGAAATTATGCATGCTTGTGAGCATGCACACAGGTTAGCTAGCTCAGTAATACTTGAATCGCAGGATAATCGATGACATTTGTTGGTTTCAAATAGACCTAGCCAAGCTAGTTACCTAAACATATTAAAAAATGAAAACAATATCACAAAAATATCACTGTAAGTTTTCTTACCATAACATGTTTTTTGAGATTAGAGGCTGAAGTATGCCAAAATCACCGCAGATGGCAAACAAAGTTTGCACTGCATTAACACGCTGTCTTCAGGGGCACTCATCCTCCAGTATTTCTTAGTCATTTTCACTGTTTTGAATATTGCTGCCCTCCATGAAGTTTGTTTCTCCAAACCTTCAGTCCTTAAATTGCTCCGAGCTCCTTTGCTGTGCGATTATGATCAAAACCTGCTGCAGTGGGGCAGGGTGCTTTTTTCCGATCCAAATATCAGAGTTCATTGGTCCATTTGCCATCGGACACCTTTATTGGCTACCGAAATGCCAGTCAAAAGTTTGAAAATTAACTCAAATTGTTGGCGTAAAAGTAGCGAAGTAGATTCCTTGTACAAGTAAAATTACAGACTTAAAAATATACTCATAAAAGTACAAGTACCTGAAAAAACTACCGGTACTTAATTACAGTAGCGTGAGTAGTTGTAATTCGTTACTTCCACCTGTGCTCTTAATATGTAGAACTTTATCAACTTAATCCATTGTTCTGAACACGACTTCATTAAGAGGGGTGTTTTGCGGATTGTCCCACTGATCTTAACACAGCTGCATAGGAGGGGTGTATGGGATTTCCCATCAGTTTATTCCCACTTTCTGTAGGGGTGTTTGTTAATTATATCATAAATAATTAAATATCAACTATAATAATTCATTATTATTATTATGTATAAATTATTATTATAATGTATAAAATAAAAAGGGACAAAAATAGATATGGTACTAGATTACTATCAGGTCTGTATGGAACAGATAAACCCAGACAGACATTTGATAGCCCTAAGATGAACACAGTAAACAGCTCACAATAAACTTACTTTAGACAATCATTACATATTTCACTGCTATAAAAATTAAAACAGTAAAGCATTCCACCATGCCTAGTTTCTGTTTTTACATTAATCACAACATATTATCAGGGTTCTTTTCAAGTATTAAACCACAAATATAGGTGAGGGTAAAGAGAGATCAGGAAAATCGTTTAGTCCTAAAAGACCTCCAGCTCTGGTCACCCATGCTGGTGAAAAAATCAGGGTGTATTACAAAAGATTTAAACACTCATTAGACACTAAAAGAGTAATTTAAATTCATCCAAAATAAACTGGAGAAATGCTTATAATTTTTAAAATTTGATTCCTATCAGACAGTTATTTCTTTGTAGCACTTTGTGCATGAGTGTATATATACTGGAACACTGAGTTTATCTCTGTGTGTGTGTATATTTATATATGTATATATCTGTTATAATGGATGGTATGCAGGATTGGAAGGCCCAGTTAGTCCAAAAAGAGTGGCCGGATGATCCCTTCCTTACCCAGGAAGGTGACAGCAGATGCAAGAACAGAAGAGGGCATGCTGGCATACCACCAGGTTTGGATCAAAGAACAATACCTGGCCAGGTTTCCATTGTGAAGGAAGGATAGGGGGAGATAACCTGTCAGGACTATGGCCTCCCCAGTACACTACATGGCCGCCTCCTGAGTCAGCATTCCCACACTTCTGGGAACTGACTTCTAATCCTGTGAGGCAGTCCTGTTGGGGGAGCTGGTCGGATTAATGATCCCTACTTTGTGGGCCTTCCGTTTGACCTGGATGAACATCAAACAGACTATTCCCCAGCACTGGAAGTACTCCCAGGTCCAAGATAAAAGAAGATGCTCAAGTCGGGTGGAAAAGGACAAAGCTTGCATGGAGGAATGGAAAGAGAAAGAAATGAAGAGAAACATTAAGAGAATTGTGCCTGTAGTTATTATAAGAATCCTTTTTGTAAGCCATTTATATGAATGAACCTGCATTTGCACCCGTGGCCTGTGTTGTGATGGTTGTGTCTACGCTTTGGGGTGCTTCAACACCCCCCATTGATCAGTTTGTGTGTGTATATATATATATATATACGGCATTCGTAGTCTGTGTCACAATCTGATTGTATGGGTGGTTACCTACCAGGTAACGCTTGTGGTTGGCCAGCAATCTGCTAACATCTGCCACGGTGCCCTCAGTTTTGTGAGAAGCAGATCATAGAATGGTTGAAATAGTTTACTGTCAAATAAATGCAAAGAGTATGCGACACGTGTTTCGCCCTAATTCTGGGCTCATCAGGCGTACACACTCCACTCTCGGGAATCGAACCTCGGAGCCAGAGGTGATGCCCCTAACGTTGCGCCACGGCGTGTGGTTCGTTTATTTGACAGCATGTAGATCGGGGTAATTACATTCACGGCATTCGTAGTCTGTGTCACAATCTGATTGTATGGGTGGTTACCTACCAGGTAACGCTTGTGGTTGGCCACACGCCATGGCGCAACGTTAGGGGCATCGCCTCTGGCGCCGAGGTTCGATTCCCGAGAGGGAGTGCAGTGGAGTGTGTACGCCTGATGAGCCCAGAATTAGGGCGAAACACGTGTCGCGTACTCTTTGCATTTATTTGACAGTAAACTATTTCAACCATATATATATATATATACATATACTGTATATATACATACTCACATATTTTATATATATTTATATATCGCGTCCACAATGGATGGATTTTCTGCTCTTTACATGGCTCTTTGACGTGGATCGCTATCCTTAAAAGGACTGCTCGCCTTTTGCCACACTAGTTGGGAGTTGCCATTTTTATATGCGCTCCTGATATTGATGATGCAATGCCAACTCATTCTTTTGTTGACTCATCCCTGGCTGATGTAACTTGTCAAGCACTATTGCAATACATATATTAATACAAGATTACAGAGTTCATAAAACTTACAGGGTAAAATGTTTGTTTTGACAATGGCAAGACAAAATTGAAAGGAGACAAAAGTTTAAATTGCTAATGGAGGTGATTACATCATTTGGGAGGATAGAGGAAGTGTAGGAGGATGGGTGACAAAGATTATGAAGAATTCACAAAGGACCATGCTAGAATCCTTTCTATTATTTTTATTTTGTAGCATTTCTGATGTCATTTTTTTTTTGTTTTAATAAACTTGTATTTGGGTGTATTGTTTTTTGTGAGTTTAGATATTATTCTGTAATTGTCTTTCTTTTGCTAAAGTATTTTTCAATTGTGTTGAATATGTTTTGTAATAGTTTATAGTTTCCATTTTTTGTTTTTGTTTGTATTTCTGGAGGTGCAACCCAAGGAAATGGACCCCGCTAATTATACAGGTGTGCTATGTAAGGTCTTTCTTGGTCCTAACTCTTATTGCTGGGGTATTGAGACACAGAAGACATAATTTGAATGAACATGGGAAGGAGAAACCGGCCTAAAGCCTAATGGAGACTGGCTGTGTAAGGAAATATATGCAGGCTTGCAGCACATGCACTCACCCAAAACCACATTCAATTATTGCCCTGCATTCCCCCAATCCCATAATACTAACACTTATTAACCCACAGACCACACTCAGTAATGAACCCCTGTGCATTCTACAAAATATGCAATGAAAGCAAAACAATAAAAGTCAGGGGCCAAAATGACCTACATTCCTAAACTTTATGTCTGTGACTAAGAAAAATAAGCAGTGCTTTAAGTATGGAACATAGCAAACTAGAGTGATGCCTTAGATATCGTAAGACTTCACACTCAAACCCCAGAAGCCATGAAACCATCAGAGTAAATAAGGCAGAAGTTTCCAAACTAACGAAAGTACACATAAATGGTGTCTAACATCACAAAAGATCTACAGTCTACAAAGGATTGAAAATTCAGAACCTAGAAATAGATCTTAAAACAACAATCAAAATTTAGTGAGTCTATCAACTTTTAAGAAATAGATCTTAAATTTTGCTACAGCATGAATTAGTTTAATATTGGCTGAACATAAATACTACTGGAAGCCACCCAGGATGATTGATGATATTATCATGGAATTGAAAGACAAATACAGAGTGAGCTGACACAAAACTTATTTTCTGTTACACCTAAATAGGAAATATAAAAAAACTGGCTTGTCCTTAACGGGATGAAGGGTGTGACAAAAGAGTAGTGAAAGTACAAAAGAAAGTATAAAAAAAAGATTAAGACAACCAAACAATGAGACAAAACTGCAGGCAAAAATCACATTAAAAAGGAACAATGAAAATTGTAAGGTAAATGAGGTAATCAACAGGTCAAGAATTTGAGATATAATTACCCAAAGGAGCTGCTGATTGTATTATGGGGTTGCATGGTTTGAATGTGGTGGGTCGGTATACTCAGTCATATTGGTAATATAATATGTGATTTTCTTTATCATATCTAACATTGTGAAATATGTTGTGGTAACCAGGAGGCCCTATAACTGATTTTTGTTGGCTGAGCACTGAAATCTTACTCTGGTACTATGGAAAATACAATAAGTCAACTATAGGGAATGGTATTACTTAAGGTGCTACATAAATAAAATTTATTATTATTATTATTATTATTACTAGGGGGTTCCCCCCTGCTCGCTTTGCTCACCAGTCACTTCGCGTCTCTGCCACTCTCATTGTGAAGAGGGGGGCTGAATGCATCCCAAGGAGATGCGGTCGCTCCTCCAAAACCCCCACTTAAACAGTGATACAATGGGAAACAAATACAGTTTTTTTTTAACCTCCTCCTCTTTGTTCGATCAGCTGCTGGCTTGCTGCTGCTGCCGTGCTGCGTGATCTGCATCTCGCACAGCGCTTTGAACATTTAAAACCCTGTACAGCAGCTGTCCTACACTTTGTGTTTTATATCCGGCCATGGGCGTGGTTAAATCTTTTGGCACAATGTCCTGTCTTGCGAGACATGAGTTCTTGATATTTTTTAGTTTATAATTTAAAAACGGAATAAGAATCTGAAAATCTAACAACATCACATTAAAGTTCGATAAATTCTGAAAAGAATGATACCAAACATAAATATGTAGGTTTTAAAATGAGCCCGATTTAAAGCGTGACAAAAAACGTGACATAAAAACATCACAGTTGCACTTTTAGGCTTAGGATTTTATATAGAGAGAGTAGATTAGTATTATTATTATTATTAATCACATCATACAATGATACAAACTCTGCAAAGAAAAGCCACATTACCTTGTACTTCTTACCATCAAGCAGAGCATCCACTTTTTGTGACAAATGCACTCTTAGACAATGTGTGTGAAAGACTGCAGCAGCTTCACTGGAAATCCTTTCCTCCGGCTGAACGACAACTAACTGAGCGTGGAAGTTTTCCTCACATCAATCTTTGTGTTTTTTTGCTAGCCATTGTCCTCAGACAGAATGTTGTCAAATTAATTTTGCCATTCAAATGAACAGGAGTGCTCTCTTCACTGCCCTAACCTAAACCTTTCTGCTGATTGGGTAGTGAAAAGTGAATCAAGTTGAATTATGAGGTATAGAAGCAGTCCTCTAATTGTGCCATTAGAAGAGGCTCATTGGCACTGAAAGATAGTCTAGTACAGATTTGGTCTATTAGTAACTTATAAATTTAGATTTTGTTTTGAAAAACAACCTTATTTCTGACAAACACAAATTTACACAAAAATTAAAACAATCAAAATGCATTTCTTTTATAAAAAATAAGTATTATCTTTCAAAGAATTTTATGATTCTGATGTTGTGCTGGTAAAAAGTGAGGGTGTGTCACTGATTATCACACCCAAGATTTACAGCAGATAGACCAAGTGTCTGTAACTCTAAATGATCACATCTTACTGATCCATACATGATAAGTGGGTATAGAAATGCAAGCAGCTTGCTTCTCAGACTTTTTGTTTTCTTTTACTTGTCTTTTAAAAATATAAATAAATAAAGCAAGGTTACTTTCATATTAAGAAGGAAAATCTAGTTTGATGGTGAGAGGTTTTGGGGTGCTATGGTTGTCTTCAACTCATTTTTGGATTTGTACCTTTTGTACTTTGGACTTTTGTTTGTATTCTGAGCCAATCACATAATCTCTACATGATAAAGGTTTGAAAAATGGCACATGCCATTGGTGTGCTCCTTGTTCACTGCTGCTGCCATTCTGTTTACTCTTGCTGCAAGTCACATTTCTTTTGTAATACAGATGTTCTGCTAAAGTAGAAAAGTTGTAACTGAATGTAAACAGGGAGTACAAGATGAAATCAGAGTCAAAGTTCATAACCAAAAAATTTCACTAAATGACAAAGCTAAAACACTAAACCAAATTCATATTTGATAAAGTTGAGCATAGAATGTTTAAACAGGAAAGCTTTACAAACAAATGCGCAGATCCACAGTCTCGGCTTATCAGGAAGCACATGGCACCAACCTTTATATTGTCACAACTGAGACATCACGTGCAACAGTTCCTGTCAATTTCCCAGGGAATGCAATGGCAACCATCCTACAAAATGCTCATGAGAAACAGAATGGCTTCGGGTAATGACACAAAATATTTCTAACTATGGGAAAACAAACAAAAAATTTATAATTTGATACCAAAATGGTTGCCTTATACACTACTCAGGCCTCAAGAAATTAGTCTCCAATTGTGGGTAAGTAATTATGAATGCAAAACCATTCATAACAGTTACAAAACATCCTAGTATTGAGTTAACAAACAAAACTTCTTAATTTTATAATCTTTTTTGGTTCTTTGACTTTTTGGCCAGCATTTTGTTTCTTTTTAATGTGATTTTTGCCTTAGTCAAAATGTAATATGATGAAATAGTAATTTGAATGTTTTATGAAAAATGGTGTACTCTAAGTTGTTTGTTTAATAAGCCTCATTTGTATATCCACTTTTTCACAATTAAACTAAAAAAAATACTGCTGACTGTTATACACAGCCAGATTTACCCCACAATACTAGTCTTTTTAAAATGCTAATTACGCATGCAATTGGAAGAAAACAAAACACCAGAATTCCCTTGATTGCAATAGCTAAAAGTAGATCTAAGTGTTTCAGGAAGGATTTAAAAAGCTCAGCGACTCTTGTTCCATCATTTGGATATACTGTAGGAAAGTCAACTGATGGATAATTTAGTTTTATTACAAAGAAAGGTAAATGATTATACTTCTCAGAGTTATTCTGTTCCTCTGTAACAAATATTTAATGTTTCATATATCTGAAAGCTTTGTAAGAATACAAAAACTTGATTTGATCTTGTATTGTTGCAATCTTTTCTGTCTAAAGTGACCTGTAATGTTTAATATTTTCAGTGACACTAAATAAAACAGATTGAAAGAAGTGGAAAAAGAGTAAAAAATATCTGACTTGTGCAAAATAATAGTGTATTGAGACACTGACATTGTTCCTGTATATTTATATTTAAATATATATATATATCCTGAGTTCAAAACTGCGATTTTATTTAAAAGGAATCGGCATTGCCACCTAATGTTGGTTAGTAATTTCATTTCAATACTGCTATGATCTATAAAACCTTGTATAAAACATTGTATTTGTAACAACACTATAGTTTTATTTCTTTTCCTTTTTAAACAGGCTAATTGACTTACATATTGCTGACTGTTCAAATGTTTTGATAATTTTACATAGAGAGTACCTATTAGAAGTAAGATCCAGTTTTAAAACATTTTAATAAAAAAGAGTTTCATAGGTTAGGAAAAAAGGAAACTTGCATAAAGGAGACACTGAACTTGTAACTTCAGTTTTAAAATGTATGCTGATTTTCACACTTGGTAGCTACATATACAGACCAGAGCATCACAAAGAAAATAATACATTTCTTTAATTTTTCTTTTTTAATTTGTAGACAGATATACAACATATTACTATTTAATGGTTTTTACCACCTGCTATAACAATGGAAAATGTATCTTATGAAATTTTTATTCTTACTGCATTCCAGGACTTTGGTAGCAAAAAGGAGGCATATTTCTGCCTTTCCCTTATAAGCTATATGTTGATAATAATTTTTAATTCATCTTTAGTTATTTTAATATACAATGAAAAAAAACTCCATGAGCCCATGTACATTTTTCTTTGTAATCTGTTGTTTTGTGAATTAGTTGGATCCACGTCCTTCTACATTAAATTTATGTTTGACCTTCAAACAGATGTTCATGTTATTTCTCGTTCGCTTTGCTTTACTCAGATGTTTTTTATTTATATATATTCATCAACAGAAATATCTATTTTAACGGTCATGGCTCATGATAGATATATAGCAATAAATGCACCTTTACATTACATTACAATTTTCTCAACAACAAAAGTTCAAAAATTAATTTTTGTATCCTGGATTTATCCTATTTTTATGATGTCTATTGGTATGATGTTATCTGCACGTTTGCCTCTGTGTGGCAATGAAATTAATAGAGTGTACTGCAACAACTGGGAAATTGTTAAACTATCCTGTACAGACACAAGTAGTAACAATATTTATGGATTTTTCGTGATCTGCACGTTTTTAATACCTTTCATTTTCATTGTTTATTCATACTTGAAAATTCTTTCAGTGTGCTTGAGCAGTTCTAGATCACAAAAACATAAAGCTTTTCAAACATGTCTCCCCCATTTAGTAACACTCATCTTTTTTTTAAGCTCTTTACTCTTTGAATTAATTGGGAGCAGATTTTATGTAAAGAGAATAACAAACGCAGTCACTGCATTTGCTTCATTAGAATTTCTTACAGTTCCTCCTCTTTTAAATCCATTAATATATGGCATGATATTGCCTGAAATACGCAAAAGGGTTGCTCATTTATTTTTAAAAAGAAAAAAACAGTCATCCTGATTTCTTATTTTTTAACTTTATATATAGGTAGTTGAATATCTAATACAGAAATGTGTCTAATGCACAGCTATCCATTCATGCATTTTTTTATCCCACTAATGGCAGGATCTCAGGGCAGCTGGAACCTATCCCAGCAATCATGGGCACGAGGCAGGATCTTATCACACTAAAATTCACTTTTGCTCAAGGTCCATATTAACATTTTACTTTGCAATGATGTTGCTTTTAAATATTTAGCTAACACTTTTAATCCAGTGAGGCTTGTGAGAACAGGACAGGAAAGGGATATATTACAATATAATATATTATATACAATATATATATATATATATATATATACACACAATATGTACATTTTATAACCAGCAGAGAGCAGGCAGATTACAGTACCTCTTCAGCATCACACTGACTGTGAAAGGTGAGAACTGATCCATCAGGCTTGGAGTTTACAGTCCAGTGGCTTAGCCACTACATCACACAATCTGCTGCCATACTTTTTAATAGATGTAACTGACAATAATAATAACATTTTAAGACAATTTGAATTTAAGTTTCACAAAATTAAGGAGTAAGTTATTGAATCAATGCTGTTTGCAGGCTAGATCAAACAGTCCCAGATGCCTGGCTTTCTTCGTTCAATAGTCAAGGACACTGGGACCTCTCTGAGTGTGCTATGAACTAATGCTTTGTGGGACTATCCCTGACCCAAGAAATGCCTGAAAGTGAATGCCAGAATAGAATTAAAAGAGCAGATTATGAACACTGGTTATACAGTACAGTATGAACCCTAGTAGCCGTCATATGTGTACATGTGTTCATGTATATGAATTAAACAGGTGTACCTTAGGGTGACCTTAGGGTGAGTGAGAGGCTGAGTTTGGGTGAGAGGGATCAGCATTGAAGCTTCCCCACAGAAAGAAGAGTACACTTTGTAACAGACTCATCAACAATGTGTTTATTGGTGTATTTATTGTTTCACTTTGAAGTAAAAGTCATTTTAATACAAGTAAAGTGATTTCTAGCTCTTCTGATTTCTACTTTTCCCATTACATCCCAAACATATACTGAACATGTTAGGTTAATGAACAATTTTAAATTGCCTCTGTGTGCATGTGTAAGTGGGTATGTACATGAGACAGACTGGTGCTCCTTCAATGGTGGATCCCTTATCTGGCACCTCATGCTGCATCCTTTGACCTCAGTCAACATCATGTAAGAGTCAGCTGAATAAAGTTATTAGAAAATGGATGGATGGATGGGATTATGGCTCTGTTTTATCTGTTTAAGCTTCTAGAAGTAAATGCTCCTACACCGGTTCATTGATAAAAAATACTTTAAAAGGAACTACAGTTAAGAAATACAAAAGTAAATATATGGATGAATTTTGTCTCTATGTCATCTTTGTATCGAAAAATAAAAATCTACTTGTGCTTGATACTGAAGAAAAGTTTTGTCACCAAGTACAGTATTTAAAATTATTGTCTAAGATATTTCTTGACATTTAACCACCAGAAGTATTTGCCTACTTTCTTTCTATGTATGAAAATAATTTTTGATTCCTTTTAATTGTTTAGTATATAAAGCATATTAAACAGGGCTGTTTAAAATAAAATTATATTTGTTGATTTCATTTTCTGTATGGTATTTATTGTAATCAATAACAAAAACAAAAGCTGTAATAAATGGATAAAAATATTGATAAATATATATTTCTTCATGAATATGCCATTAAGTTCAAACTTCTTTGCAGCTGCTACCAGTGGTGCCTGTTTACACATTATCGTCACATTTCCAATGACAGTTAAGCATTGAAGAGCCTGAGGATTTCAAGATTAAAGTTTGAGTTTATTGTCACGTGTGCAAATTCTTACTTGCACGTCTTCTCACAATAGTGACAATGATATAATATGAGCAAAAAGACAAGTACCTGTACGCTCATATTAAAAGCCTGTGCTGTGCTTTATGATCTTGAGCCAAGCGGGTGCCATATCAGGATGTTAAGCAAACAGTGAGGATGGATTGGACTGCACACCTATATAAGTTTACTGGGGAATTTTTTCAATAACAGCTGAAATTCACTGGGCCCAGTTTAGTTCATCAAAGATGGTCACCCTCTTAACAGCATCCTATCATATGCAGGTGAAGGTCAAATACACTGAAATTATTTGCATATTGTTTACAAATTTAAAGCACTTGATTGTAATCAATCTATAATAATATAATGTTGCAAAGAATGGCCAAACTACCATGGCTGCTTTAGCGTTTTAGATGACACTGCAAATGGAAGAATTAGAAGAGATCGCGTATTTAGAGATAATACTGATTTCTTGTCCCATGATGATGACTTGCTTATAAGTCGACTATCCTCTTGGAGCTGTGTGCTGAACAGGGACAGGCTGTACAAAGACTGACTTTAAGGAATTGTGCTCTATCTGTTCCTTTGGAAGTTCTGTCTGCCCTGTGGTTTTTAGTTACAGGAGATTTTCAATGTGAACTGGTTGATTGATCGGGTATTTCTCATTTATCACTGAGACATGCCATGCCAGCTGTATGAGATGGTATTACACACTTGTCACCCAGACATATATGATTTCCTTACACTTTGGTTGAATATACAAACATCAAAGTGCAATTCTCAGCAACATCCACTTTTCCAAATGTAATCAGATCAATCGACTGCATGCACACTGTTATAAAGATACCATCAGAAAATGAATTTGCTTATGTAAATAGAAGCATTTCCACTCTATTAATGTGAAAATTATCTGTGATGCAAAAATGTGTCTCATTAATGTTGTGGCAAGATATATTAATGTCTTGCCAATAATTACAGCAGCTCAAACAGTGTGAGCCCCGGAATTCTGCTACCTACTCCAGGTGGTGTTGACACAACAGACAGTGGACTGAGACTCATCTTTTCATGTCGACTTTGATATCTTGTAACGGCCGACCCCTTACCCAGCCGGCAGTTACACCTCCAAGACCTGTTGCCTGAATAATTTACTGAGGTTGAATCTAAATATCAAGCGTACCTTTAACAAATGAAACTTTTCCCCACAATCGACGGTGTAAATATAAGCACAACAGAAAAGCAGATATGTAAAATTAAACTGAATAATTGTATTAAATGAAATAACAAGAAATATGCAAAATAAATAAATAGAAAATATATATATAAATATCCCTCCACCTCAGCAACAACGTGACACCACCATATATAAATACAACAAACCATCCCTTGCCCCTGTAACATATAACAAACAACGAATAACAACAATGAATGATATACGGAATGAATGATCGTGAATTAGAGTCCGGTTATAAAACTGTCCTGAAGACAAATGACTGTACAAGAGATAAATGAGGTTGTTTGAATTTCCCGGCAAATGGAGCAACCTCATCGTGATTCCTTGGCGCGTGGTGGATGATGATCCGACCCTGGGGTCTCTGTAGATGAGGGGTGGGAAACAGTCCGGTGGAATGAAAAACTAAGTAAGGTAAAAGCGCAATGTGAAAAAACAGCAGGTAAGTTGATTCGTGATTGTGAAAAAATGATCTCCTTCTTTCTCCCCTCTCCGTTTCCTCCTGATTGCTTAAATAGTCCTGTGCTGGATGCAATTAATTGATAATTAACAGGTGTTTTCCAGGTTTGGGGCTGTGGTCTCCTTCCATCATCCGTCCCCCTTTACGGGGATGGCGTTCACTGACACACACAAACAGCAAATGGGACGACGGAAACAAGACGCACTCAGTACTAACATTTGACAACACTATAACTATGTAGCCCCGCTACAATCTGACAACGTCTTTTTAATTTTGGGCACTGTGCGACTTGCTGAACTTGAACTTTTGAGTCCTTCTGCCACACTGTGCTACTACATCAATGTCCTTTTTATTATTTATAACACTGCTTAAGCCACCAAATGGTATATTTTTCATTGCTTCCACTTCACTGAGCAGGATCTCAATTTCTCATTCGCTGAGTTCTTCTTTTTTTACATGTGCTTTTGTCATTGTCTTTCAACAAAACACTGAATGGAAGGGGCTATTTATATTGATTTGCATA
The DNA here is from genome assembly GCF_900747795.2 of Erpetoichthys calabaricus. Taxonomy (NCBI): domain Eukaryota; kingdom Metazoa; phylum Chordata; class Cladistia; order Polypteriformes; family Polypteridae; genus Erpetoichthys; species Erpetoichthys calabaricus. The sequence goes on along the minus strand of NC_041397.2, from coordinate 44,959,995 downwards.
TTCAAATAGACAAAATTCTGAAAGGAGTTGGAGAGGGACTGTAGGCTCGTGCACGTATGTTAAAATTCATGTTGATTGGTATTTATAAAGGGAACGTGCGTGGAACTTTGCTTATGCACAGTTTTATGCATCTGAATAAAAACACAGGCTGGTCTGTTCTGAGGGTGGCATGGTATTCATCAATCCTTTTTACATAGCTAATCGTGACATATTCTTCCCCTTTAAACTTTTTTTGAAACTTTTCCTCGCTGCAGGTTCATTACACATTATGCTGCTCTGCTTATACAATGCTATTTGTAATGTTGATTTTTATAATCTGCATAAATGACTTAAAGTGTAAAATGATGATATTTACTCCTTTGACTTTAATGCACTGTTTCCCCTTTCCTATCATTTAAAATTGGACTATTACTGTATATAGTGTATTTTAAAAAGGTGAAGCATTTTTTTATTATTTCACATATTTCAATAAGGAAAGTGCACCCCATATATTTTTAAAATACAGCAAAGGCAATATTTACTGTAAGCAGGAATGTTTAATGTAGCGTCTTTTACATTATACATGATTATAAATCGTACCCTTCATAATGTGCTGCAATAAATTAGATTTGTAGAAGACAGTGTTAAATGAATACAATTCAATTGATCCATTCATTTTCTAACCTAATCAAATTCATGGTTGGGAAACAGTGGCAAAGTAAACTGCAAATTCAATACATTTTTCTAATGAATATTTTTCATATAGCATGCTAGATTGAGAAGTCTGTTAACAGTGCAAAAATAATTATTTTGTGATTTTAGATCTGATTCTGTATTTGAGAAAATTTATTAGGTAGTGATATCACGCTTTAACAATTCAGTTTCTTCCACAGAAATATAATTTAATCCCACATGCTCTATTATATATTTAACCTATAGAATAATATCACAAAATAACCGGTCACATATCTATCAATAGTGAGGAGAAAACATATGTCTTAATATGATTATTCCTCACCTTACTGATAATTTAGTCAACAATAAGTAATATCCAATAACTATGTGAGCACTGTTTGGGTCTGAAGCTGGCAGGTGATTAATAGGGAGAATGGTGTTTTTTGTTTGATAGGGCATGAAGCTGTATGATTAACTTGATGTGACTGCAGAGCTTCAGAAGAGATGGACCAGAAAGGGCATTTGAAATGTGATGCATGATCTGCTGATGAAGTGGACTAAAGTGGTTGAGCAACAATGAGCTTTTTCAAAGGTGAAGACAGTTTAGACAACACCTGATATCTTTTAGCACTCCAGAGCAGTTGTTCCTCAATGAAAGAGGATGGGTTGTTTTTCCATTTTTGACCCCCTCAAACAACCAAAAATGTCCTGCCCACAGTGAGATTTCTGGATTGAATGATAATTGATTGCCCTGATAATTTAGTCGGTAACATTCTGGTTACTCAGGCTCAGGATCCTGCTTTTGATAAATTGTCCTTAGGCAAATATTACATGATACCCAAGCAGTGATCCCAAGTATTAGAGTAGGCATATTCTTCAAATAGGGCAGCACGGTGGCGCAGTGGGTAGCGCTGTTGCCTCGCAGTTAGGAAACCCGGGTTCGCTTCCCGGGAGTTTGCATGTTCTCCCTGTGTCTGCATGGGTTTCCTCCAGGTTCTCCGGTTTCCTCCCACTGTCCAAAGACATGCAAGTTAGGTGCATTGGCGATTCTAAGTTGTCCCTAGTGTGTGTGTGTGTGTGTGTGTGTGCGTGCGTGCGCCCTGTGGTGGGCTGGTGCCCTGCCCGGGGTTTGTTTCCTGCCTTGTGCCCTGTGTTGGCTGGGATTGGCTCCAGCAGACCCCCGTGACCCTGTGGTTAGGATATAGCGGGTTGGATAATAAATGGATGGATGGATATTCTTCAAATATATTTCAAATATGTATCCTGGTACATTTCAGTTGCTAGAGTTTTTAAAACAGTCTTTTTGGTAAGAAAAAAATGTGCATGATTTTGTACATACTTGTGCGACCTGTAGTCAAGCAAAGTCTTCCCAGGGTTTGCCATTGGGGTTTCTTCAGCCAATTCCTACCCTGAGTCAACTTTGAGCAGGTATATCTATAGGTATATCTATAGATTTACTAAATTCTAAGGAAGAAAAAATGCAGTCCCTGTTATTGTTGATTGATATTCTCTCATTTAATACCATTCTTACATCTTACAGACAGACCTCAGTATGTGCGTCTCGGGAACTGCAGGTCTGACATTGTGGTCAGCAACACAGGAGTGCCACAGGGGACTGTACTTTCTCCGGTCCTGTTCAGACTATATACATCGGACTTCCAATACAATTTCAGAGTCCTGCCACGTGCAAAAGTTCGCTGATGACACTGCTATCGTGGGCTGCATCAGGAATTGGCAGGAGGAGGTGTATAGGAACCTAATCAAGGACTTTGTTAAATGGTGCAACTCAAACCACCTACACCTGAACACCAGCAAAATGAAGGAGCTGGTGATGGATTTTAGGAGACCCAGGCCCCTAACTGACCCCATGATTATCAGAGGTGACTGTGTGCAGAGGGTGCAGACCTACAGTATAAATACCTGGGAGTGCAGCTGGATGATAAATTGGACTGGACTGCCAATACTGATGCTCTGTGCAAGAGAGGACAGAGCCGACTATACTTCCTTAGAAGGCTGGCGTCCTTCAACATCTGCAATAAAATGCTGCAGATGTTCTATAAGACTGTTATGGCAAGTGCCCTCTTCTACGTAGTGGTGTGCTGGGGAGGCAGCATAAAGAAGAAGGACGCCTCACGCCTGGACAAACTGGTGAGGAAGGCAGGCTCTATTGTAGGCATGGAGCTGGACAGTTTGACATCTGTGGCAGAGCGACGGGTGCTCAGCAGGCTGCTGTCAATCATGGAGAATCCACTGCATCCACTAAACAGTATCATCTCCAGACAGAGGAGCAGCTTCAGCGACAGACTGCTGTCACTGTCCTGCTCCACTGAGAGACTGAGGAGATCGTTCCTCCCCCACACTATGCGACTCTTCAATTCCACCTGGGGGGGGAGTAAACGTTAACATTATACAAAGTTATTGTCTGTTTTACCTGCATTTTTATCACTCTTTAATTTAATATTGTTTTTTATCAGTATGCTGCTGCTGAAGTATGTGAATTTCACCTTGGGATTAATAAAGTATCTATCATTGCAGAAATTTTTTATGGCTAGGTAGCTTGCTGACATTTTTATCAAAGAGGTTGTTTGTTTGCATGGATTTCCTTCTTTTGTCATATGGGATCATGCTCCCCTGTCTCTTTTGGCAATTTTTTTGCTCAGAAATGTGTTGCAAAGTTAACATCATTGGGTTATCATCCTGAACCCAATGGGTAAGCAGAGAAAGTCAATCAAGACCTTAATAAATTCCTTTGATGTACAACTGATTTATGTCAGTCTAACTTGGTGAATGTACTGTCTCCGGAAGAATTTGCCTGCAATGTACTTTATCACTCAGCTATTGGTATGTCTCCATTTGATTGTTTATACTGTATGGGCATAAACCTAATTTACCTGTTTTTCAATATCTTGCTTCTTTTGTTCCTACTGTTTTGGAATATCTTCAATGAATTAAAGCAGTCTGGTATTAGTTTGGGAGAATTTGAAGAAGGTGGGAACCTCTGCAAACTGTTTCTGGCCTGTAAATGCAGGGTGAACCAAGAGTTTAGGGTCAGGCAGAAGGTGTGGTTCACGTCCTGGGACACCCGTCTAAGGGTTCCGTCCTGTAAATTTGTATGCAATTGAATTGATCCTTATATCATTCACAAAAGAGTGGGTCCAGTCTCTTACCAGCTGACCCATCCTGCTAACTTTAGAATTCACAAGAAATGTCACATTTCCCACATAAAACCTGTATAAAGTTGTAGCAGTCCTTATTACAAGCCTCCCTCTGTTTAAATAGAGAGGAGTGAGAAATATGAGATCCAGAAAGTTTTAGACTCACAGCGTTGTGGTGTTTGTATTGTGTATTTGGTTCATTGGTGACTAGATCCCTGAGAACCGTTCTTGGGCTTGTGCAGATCGTGTTTATGCACCCAAGTTACTACTGTATATACTCATATATAAGTCGGGACTTGAAACCCGAAAAATTGATCATAAAATAAGACCCCAACTTATACGCCCATTCAAAAATGCAACACTTACATTTTTTTTACATCTTCTTGCCTCCTCCAATCTTGCATCAGTTTCTCAGACGCATCGAATTTTGTTGCAGCAGCACAGTTACCAATTTCTTTCACTACTTCAACAATGCTTAATTTTAAACCAGCTTCATATTTTCTTCTGATCGAATGCTCCATCGTAGATAACAGATGCTCTTACGATAAAGGTGTAAGAGGGTGTGAGATACAAAAAACACAAATCAGTGCAAATGTTGCTTCGAAGTAGTTCGGGTATTACTGTGTGTTCACATAGGCACAATAGAGAAAGAGAGAGGTTAGGAGCACGTGCTGATACAGCGCATTGCCGCACCCAAATAGAAAAAAAGGCAGTGTGCTCTGTGGTTATTCTCTCAGATGGGTGTTAGCATATCATAATCCCTTGTACCAATAGCATGAGTTTTCCGCATTCAACTTATACGACCGACATCATAAAATACCAGAAATTATACTGTAAAATCAAGTCCCGACTTATCCGCGTGAGAACTTATCCGTGAGTATATGCAGTAAATAAATTTCATAGAAGAAATCCTGTCAAGCCCAATAGGAAGATCTGGATGGTTCTACTGTTACCCATAATCTGGTTTAAAAATATTTTTTTTACTGTTTCTTCACCTCAATAAAACATTTGAATATGGTATTTTGGGTTTGTCAGGCCATATAATCTAGTGGTTGCATTGATCTTTTTCTTTGTTGTGTTTTTATTCATATTCTCCTGCAGCACCATGCTGTTTTCCAACAGGAAGTGGTCATGTTGGAGATTGATTGCTAAGATGCAAGGCAGCATTGCAGGAGGATGGTGATGACATCATTAATATGATGTTTTAGAAAGTTGATGCCATGCTTACCTAATTCATCCAAAGCTGAATTCCTGATAAAAAAAAATATTATGTATTGTTATTTTTGGATTTTCTTGTTGCAACATTTTTTTCTGCCCTCCTGTGTCTCGGCTCTAGTTATGTTTACCCTTTTTGGGCTATTGATTTTCCACTCTGTTTTGTGACTTTGATTGTAGCTCCACATACCAAGCTTTGATATTTAACTCTTGTCTACCCAGTTACAATTCCTGTATAGTTAAAAGCAGAAGTTAGTTGGGTTGACTGAAGGACTGAACTTAGCAACCATTAGTGTACAGCCATATGTCTCCATGAGTACTTAGGCTCAAGCTACTTTGTTTAATCGTGGCACCACATTTTTCTGCAGGAACTGCAAGTTTTCCTGAATATGGCATTGTTTTGATGATGGTGGTTTTCTACTACTACTTCCCTACATCTGCTTGGCATTGGCTTTAGCAATCTGGAGTACTGCGTTTAGGGAAAACTATAACTATAACCATAGCAGTACTGAGTTCAAGGTGACAACAGCTGTGGACAGGACTCCAATCCAACAGAGAACTGGGCAGCCACATTTACACTCTAACTCACACAGGTACCAAATCTATTGTCTATAGCCGGCAAACTCCACACCAATAACATCCTGGTGCAGGATTCGAATTTGCCTCACTCTGTGAAGTAGAGAAGTCAACTATATAGGGGAAATTGCCACCTTCTATGTTGTGTTTATGGAGAAAATGCTCCAACAGTTTCAAAATGTGGCAAACAAATATATGTGCTTACCTAGTATGCTCATTTTGACCACAAAATTGGTCCAATCTTTACTTTCTGTCCTCTGTTGTGATATCATGGAAAAAAAACATCAAAAAATGTGTGTCCTGGCTCCATAGTTCTAGAAGCCTCTAGTAACATCATGGCGGCGCACATAGTTGCAACGGCTTGGTGCTGTTCCCTTCAGAGTCTTGTTTTGTGTGTGTGTGTGTTGATTTTAGTTCATTCTACATGCTGTTGGGCGAACATATACTACAACTGAGATGATCTTCTTAAGATTGGAGTCTGCTGTGAGGGGAGTGTTACGGCAGAATTCATTCACTTGCACACCGTTGCGGTGGATATAGCCAGGACACCCAACTCCCCGTGGTTTACCATCCCCATAGGCCGACAACGAAGGCAGCACAGAGAGAGGAAGCAGAAGCGAAGCTGCAGGGCTGACGCACTAGCTAGACTAAAGAGGCAGCCTCATAAACTTCCGCTTCCAAGCCTTTTCCTCGCTAACACCAGATCTATTGTCAACAAGATGGATGAACTGAGGCTTCAGGTTGCATCAGACCGCATGATCAAGGACAGTTGTTTGTTTCTGTTCACGGAAACCTGGCTTCATTCATGCATACTAGACTCGGCTATTGAGTTAACAGGCTATACATCATGGTGTTATGACAGGACTAGAGACTCCGGTAAGAGCAGAGGAGGGGGTGTGTGTGTACATCAATAATAACTGGTGCACGGACGCAGTGATAGTGGATAGCCATTGCTCCCCTGACTTGGAGGACATGACTGCTAAATGTAGACCTATCTATTTACCGTGGGAGTTCAATGGGGTAATGATCACTGTTGTTTACATACTACCAGCTGCTAATGCTAACTTGGCTCTGAGACATTTATACAGCAGCATTAGCAGCCAACAGAGCCTTTACCCTGATGCAGTGTTCTTTATCGCTGGGGACTATAATCACGTGGATTTAAAAGCAGTGCTCCCCAAACTCCATCAGCACGTAAAGTGTGCTACTAGAGGAGCCAACACACTAGACAAGGTCTACTCAAACATCAAGCTGGGCTACAGAGTTAAACAGCTTCCACACCTGGCCCAATCTGACCACATGTCACTGCTGATGATTCCTGCATACACCCCTCTCTGCAAATCTGCTCTTACCACCACAAGATCCATCACAACCTGGCCTGATGATGCCTTTCTGCAGCTGCAGTACTGCTTCAACAGGACTAACTGGGACATTTTTGAAAATCCAGAGCTGGAACTCTACACCGACAGTGTATTGTGTTACATCAAGACCTGCATTGACACTGTCACAGTGGAGAAACGTATCCGTGTTTATCCAAACCAGAAGCCCTGGATGACAAGAGAGGTTCAGCGGCTGCTAAAGGAAAGGAACACTGCCTTTAGGTGCAGAGAAAAGGCTCTCTACAGCATGAAATGGTCCAACCTGAAGAGAGGCATCAGAAAGGCTAGGAGGGATTACAGGAGAAGGATTGAGGAGCACCTGGAGAATAATAACAGCAGACAGGTTTGGCAGGTAGTCCAGCACTTCACCAACTACAGGACCAGTCATGGAGCTGCTGAAGGTGACGCCTCAATGGCAGAGGAGCCGAACCACTTCTTTGCTCACTTTGAGGTGGAACTACCAGAGGCAGCTGTTACACACGCAGCAGCAGCTCACAACAACATCACCCCCTCCCTTAGGGTGGAGGAACCTGAGGTGAGACGCTTACTCCAGGCTGTCAGTCCTAGGAAGGCAGCAGGTCCCGACGGTGTCCCTGGACGTGCATTGAGGGGCTGTGCTGAGCAGCTGGCTGGGGTCTTTACAAAGATCTTTAACCTGTTACTGTCCCAGACCTCAGTTCCTCCCTGTCTGAAATCCTCCATCTTACACCCTTTACCAAAAAAATCACCCATAACCTGCCTGAATGACTATCGGCCAGTAGCGCTCACCCCAGTGGTGATGAAGTGTTTTAAAGAGACTGGTCCGGAGTCATGTCATGTCCTTTATCCCTTCCACCTTTGATGCACACTAGTTTGCTTACTGGGCTAACAGGTCTACTGAGGACATTGTTGCTGCTGCTCTCCATGCAACCCTGTCCCATCTGGAGCACCAGGGGAGCTATGCACGTCTCCTGTTTATTAAGTTTAGCTCTGCTTTTAACATCATCCTCCCTCACAGATTGGTGTGCAAGCTGCTAGCCCTGGGACTCCCGTATTACACCTATATATGTATTAAAGACTTCCTGATAGACCGCACACAAAGGGTTAGGGTGGGCCCTCACATCTCCTCGGCCATCAGCATCGGCTCTACTCCGGGTTGTGTGCTGAGCCCCCTGCTCTTCATGTTGTACAAACATGACTGCGCCCCCACCCACCACAGTAACACCATCGTCAAATTTGCAGACAACACCACTGTGGTGGGGCTCATCTGTGGGGAGGATAAGTCCGCCTACAAGGACGAAGTGGAGTGGCTGACAGCATGGTGCACTGACAACAACTTGCTCATGAACACAATTAAGACCAAGGAGTTCATTGTGGACTTCAGGAAAAAGAAAATAGACATCAAGCCACTCTACATCAGAGGGGACTGTGTGGAGAGGGTGTCAGACTTCCACTTCCTGGGAGTCTACATCATGGAAGACCTGTCCTGGGGTGTGAACACAGCTGAGCTGGCAAAGAAGGCTCAGCAGAGACTTTATTTCCTGAGAGTCCTCATGAAAAATAACATCCCCCAAAAACTGCTAGTGTCCTTCTATTGCCTCTCTATTGAGAGTATCCTGTGCCACTGCCTCTGCATGTGGTTTTCCAGCTGCACAACAGCACAGAGGAAAATACTTCAGCGGATCATAAAGACTGCCCAGCAGATCATCAGCTGTTCTTTACCCTCTCTGGATGAACTGCACAGCTCTTGCTTCCTCAGGAAAGCAGAAAACATCTTAAAATACTCCTCACACCCTGCTCATGACATGTTCCAACTGTTGCCATCAGGAAAAAGATATAGGAGCATCAAACCAAAGACTAATAGACTGACGGGTGCCTGACTAACTTCTCTCTCTCTCTCATTCTTTCCTAGGGCATGAAGCAGAAGCAGACAATGGCCGACAGTGAGATGAATCACGTTGTCGTTGCCGTAGAAGAACTCCAGGCTCTCGACATCCAGATCCAGAAACTCCTGGCCGGACGGAGGTACCTAAGGGATTTAAAGGATCGGCTGCTAGAAAAACCATCCCCACCATTTGAAATCAACATAACACACCGGGTTTCAGTAACATCGACTCCCGTTGTCTGCGGTGGGTTGGCACCCTGCCCAGGATTGGTTCCTGCCTTGTGCCCTGTGTTGGCTGGGATTGGCTCCAGCAGACCCCCGTGACCCTGTGTTCGGATTCAACGGGTTGGACAATGGATGGATGGATGGACTCCCGTTGTGCCACTCACCTCCAAGGCCACGTGAGTGACGATGCCACCAATGAAGACCTCTGCTTGTTTCAGCTATGCAGGCGGGGGTTCAAGGCTAGAACAATTCCATCGGTACAGATGAGCATCTCGACCCAGAACCAGTTCAACCCTCTCCACGCCCCCAATTTGCCTTCAACCCCGGGTGATGTAATCGTGATGGGTAATTCAATTGTAAGAAATCTCAACAACACATGCCCTAATCAGAAATCTTTTGTTTCTTGTTTTCCCGGTACCCGTGTCCGAGATGTTATGAGACGTGTGCCGACAGTCTACGAGAAGCACAAGAACAGGGCAGTGGGATCTATTGTATTACACGTCGGGGTAAACGACGTGAGGCACCGACAGTCGGAGATTCTCAAGGTTGACTTCGCAGCACTAATCAAAGCCACGAAGGACAGGACCCCATCGGCAAGGATCTTCATCTCGGGTCCACTACCTTTCATTAGAAGATCAAACAAATACTACAGTCATCTGCTGGGATTAAACAACTGGCTGAAAGGCTTCTGCGAGAATCAAAACATCGAGTTCATTGACAACTGGGACCTCTTCTGTGAGAGGCCATGTTTCTTCAAGCGGGATGGTCATCATCCAAAAAGATTCGGCTCCTGGGTCCTCTCCGAAAACATCGCTAAGGTAATTTGTCTCTCTTGACTTTCTATTTTTACTTCTAACCCCTTCTGTAATGCTAATGCTTTGCTAGGACATGATAATTCTTTAACAAAGTCTTTCGCAACAGTGCACTGCAGTACTACTCTAATAACTAATCTCAATGCACGTAAAAAATCTAGGCAGTGCGGCAAAAACACTAATAATTTAATTACAATTACACCTTCAGATGAACAATGTATTAAATCTATAAAAACAGATTATAGATTAAATAAAAAATACGCACAGAGCGGCGGCTAATAAAAATAACGTAATTTCTATTTCAAATACCCATGACGCACATAGAATTCAGTCTGCTCCAATGAAACATTAAATATGGCACTATTAAATGTTAGAGCATTAACCAACAAGACATTTTTCATCAACGATCTTATTAGTGATAGAAACGTGGCTTAGCTCAGATGGTATGGCTGTTTTAATCGAATCTGCGCCTCTGAATTACGGTTTTACTCATGCGGATCGCCAGGGAAAGAAGGGTGGCGGGTTAGCAAACATTTACTCGTGCCGTTAAAGTGTAAAGATGTCAGTTTTGGTAAATTCAAGTCCTTTGAGTATCTTGCCGTTGTTATTCATGGAGATTCTCACTTTCTAGTATTATCCATGTATAGACTTCCTAAATTTAATGCGCCTTTCTTTGAGGAATTCTCAGACATGGTGTCAATTATAATTACGAACTATGACACACTCCTAATAGTTGGCAACTTTAACTTTCATATCGATAATCAGTGTTACCCAAAAGTAAAAGAATTCATGAACCTCCTGGACTCTTTTGATTTGAGACAGCTTGTTAATCAGCCTACACATAAAGCAGGTCATACGTTAGACATAGGAATTAGCAAAGGACTAAAAGTTGATGTAAAGCAGATCATTGATATTGGTCTATCAGACCATTTTCTTTTACTATTTAATATAGAAATATTGATAGAAAACATCCATGAGAAGCATATTGTTAAAAACGCTTCTTTGATTCATCAGCAGCTTTAAAATTTACAAATATTCTAAGCAACCAGTCAGTTTATAGTGCTAACTACAATAGGGAGGATAATGTAAATAGTATGGTAGAAAACTTTAATACTAAGGTGAGAGCTGCTGCTGACATAGTTGCACCTGAAAAGACAGTTAAAAAATCTTCTAGCATTGTTATACCATGGAAGACCCAAAGAGTGTCTGATTCAAAGAGAACATGCCGTAGAGCTGAGCGTAAATGGAGAAAAACTAAACTAACTATCCACTAATGAGATATTGAAGGTTAAAATAACATAATACAATAACACAGTCCGTCCTGAGAGGCGCTGCTATTTCTCTAAGATTATAAATAACAATGCTAGTAATCCCAGAGTCTTATTCTCTATGATTGATCGTCTGCTAAACCCAGGTAACTCAATGGAATGCCTCCAAAATATTTCCAGTGAAACTTGTGAGGCTATTGCTGTATTTTTCAATCAAAAAATTAATGATATTAGAAATAATATAGTATATCTCCCCAACACTGAAGATCCTTTAAGCCCCAGTACTCTGTTATAAACAAATTAAATTCTTTCACCAGGATAGATTTACCTGATTTACATAAAATAATTTCTCAACTGAGACCCTCCACTTGCGTCCTTGACCTAATACCAACAAGTTTTTTCAAAGAAGTATCGGGCGTGCTAATTGATAGTATTCTTGACATTGTAAACTCGTCATTAGTTATAGGGGTCTTCCCAGACTGTCTTAAGACTGCTGTAGTTAAACCCCTACTCAAGAAAAATAATCTTGACCCCTCTGCTTTTGAAAATTTTAGACCCATTTCTAACCTGCCTTTCTTAAGTAAAATTTTAGAGAAGACAGTCATTATGCAGCTAAATGACCACCTCAATAAACATGCTATTCTTGATAAGTTTCAGTTGGGTTTTAGAACAAATCACAGTACAGAAACTGCACTCGTTAAAGTAGTAAATGACTTGCGGGTAAATGCAGACAGAGACCATTTATCTGTTCTCATCCTCTTAGATCTGAGTACTGCATTTGACACCATTGATCACAATATTCTTAGAAATCGCCTTAGTCAGTGGGTGGGCCTCTCTGGCAGTTTCTTAAATTGGTTTGAATCCTACCTGGCAGGTAGAAAATTCTTTGTTAGTTGTGGTAATTATAACTCAAAGACACATGATATTCTATATGGTGTTCCACAAGGCTCTATCCTGGGTCCGCTGCTCTTTTTGATCTACATGCTTCCATTAGGTCATATTATCTCGGGGCATAACGTGAGTTACCACAGCTATGCTGATGACACGCAGCTGTATTTATCAATAGCGCCTGACAACCCCGATTCTGTTGTTTCACTAACACAATGTCTTACTTGTGTTTCTAAATGGATCAATAGTAATTTTCTCAAACTAAATAAAGAGAAAACTGAAATTTTAGTGATTGGCAATAATGGATATAATGAGGTTATTAGAAACAAACTTGATGCATTAGGATTAAAAGTCAAGACGGAGGTAAAGAATTTAGGGGTAACTGTTGACTGTAACCTGAATTTTAAATCACATATTAATCAGATCACTAGGACAGCATTTTTTCACTTAAGAAGAAGAGCAAACATCACATCTGTGGTGCTCTTTCTTGGCATGAAACCAAACTGCTGCTCACTAATCATCACCTCACTTCTTAACCTAACTTCCACTACTCTTTCCCATAACTTCATGCTGTGGCTCATCAATTTTATCCCCCTGTAGTTACTACAGTCCTGCACATCACCTTTATTCTTAAATATCGGCACTAGTACACCTCACCTCTGGCATCCTCTCACTTTCCAAGATTCCATTAAACAATCTGGTTAAAAACTCCACTGCCATCTCTCCTAAACACCTCCATGCTTCCACAGGTATGTCATCTGGACCAACGGCTTTTCCATTCTTCATCCTCTTCATAGCTGCCCTTACTTCCTCCTTGCTAATCCATTGCACTTCCTGATTCACTATCTCCACATCATTCAACCTTTTCTCTCTCGTTCTCTTCATTCATCAGCCTCTCAAAGTACTCTTTCCATCTGCTTTCCATCTGCTCAACACACTCTCCTCGTTTGTGACTACATTTCCATCTTTATCCTTTATTATCCTAACCTGCTGCACATCTTTCCCAACTCGGTCCCACTGTCTAGCCAATCGGTACAGGTCCTTTTCTCCCACCTTAGTATCCAACCTTTCATACAACTCATCATATGTCTTTTCTTTAGCCTTCGCCACCTCTCTCTTCACCCTGCACCATATCTCCTTGTACTCTTGTCTACTTTCTACATCTCTCTGACATTTCCCACTTCTTCTTTGCCATCCTCTTCCTCTGTATACTCTCCTGTACTTTCCCATTCCACCACCAGGTTTCCTTTTCCTTCTTCCTCTGTCCAGATGTCATGCCAAGCACCCATCTTGCTGTCACCCTTACTACATCTGCAGTACAGTGGAACCTCGGTTCACGAACATCTCGGAACACGTACAAATTGGTTTACGACCAGAAAGTTCGTCAAACCTTTGCATCTGTTCACGACCACACACTCGGTATAAGAACAAGCCAGTTTCCCTTTCGGTTTTTGCGCACCGATGATTTCCGCACGTGTTCAGTCTCTCCCTGTGCACTCCCTGTGCAGCAAGCGAGAGAGACACACACAGACACATGCGAGAGTGAGAGACAAAAGCGAGAGAGAAACACACACACACACGCATGCGCGCAAAAGAGAGACACACACACGCACAAGCGTGAGAGGGAGAGAGCGAGAGCGAGGGCTAGCCACATAAGGGCTTGTTTTTAAAGAGACAGATTCCAGCATTGTTTTAACCTCATTGTGTTTAATGAAGACTTTTTTCTATTGGATTTTAACCTGCTCTTCACTTCTGTTTACAGCAATCGGTTTGTAGCATGCATTGTTGCAATGTTACTTTTCTTGGTGGTTTATTAAATTACGGATTTTTCAAATGTTCATTTTTTTTCCTGTGCTTAAAACTCATTAAAAAATGTTTTCGGCGAGCGGTTCATATCGCTATAGCGCAAATTCTTGCAGTGTTAGTTTTCTCTGTTGTTCAAGGTTTTCTCAGTGTTATTCAATGTTTTTACATTTAGTTTACTATTACGCTGTACATTCTATGGTGTAATTAACTATATTTGTGCTTAAAAATCTTTAAAAAGTGTATATTTACATACAGTTCGTGTGGTCTGGAACAGGTTAATTGTATTTACATACAATCCTATGGGGGAAATTACTTTGGTTCATGACCAAATCAGGTCACGACCAGAGTTTTGGAACGAATTATGGTCATGTACCGAGGTTCCACTGTAGTTTCCCAACTGTCTAGTAACTCTTCACTTCCACCCAGTGCCTGTCTCACCTCCTCCCTAAACTCAACCTTGCAGTCTTCCTTTTTCAACTTCCACCATTTGATCCTTGGCTCTGCCCTCACATTCTTCCTCTTCTTGATCTCCAACGCCATCCTACAGACCACTATCCTATGCTGCTTAACTACACTTTCCCCGGCCACTACTTTGCAGTCTTCTGCATAGGAAGTAATCTACCTGTGTGCGTCTTCCTCCACTCTTGTATGTAACCACATGTTCCTCCCTCTTCTTAAAGTATGTATTCACCACAGCCATGTCCATCCTTTTGGCAAAATCCATTATCCTCTCACCTTCTTCATTCCTCTCCTTGACACCATACCTACCCATCACCTCCTCGTATGCTATGTTCCCTTCACCAACATGTCCATTGAAATCCACTCCATTCACCACTTTTTTGTCCCTTGGGTACACTGTTCATCACATTATCCAACTCACTCCAAAAATCTTCTTTCTAATCCATTGCACACCCAACTTACGGAGCATATGCACTAACAACATTCATCATCACACCTCCAATTTCCAGCTTCATAATCATTACTCTGTCTGACATTCTTTTCACCTCCAAAACACTCTCGACATATTGTTGTCCACAATGCCCTTCCTGACGTAACCCTCCCCATTTATCTGGGCTTGGGACCAGTACGAAGACATACACTGATTTGTGCATCCCCTGTGGCTGGGTTACTGAATAACAGTTTCTACCCTGTTGCTATTAGGGCACTGAATGCCACCTAATCACCTCCAATGCAGCAGTGTAATAGATGACATCTTGTGCAATGGTGTTCAAGTGCAATTAAGGTCTTATGTTGAATGTTTGTGTTCTACCTTATTTCTTCTAATCCTTTCCTATCCTTTTGTAATTATATTTATTTATATTTTGACACCGCAGGGACTGCACCTAATTTCGTTCTATTTGTTACAATGACAAGAAAGATATTCTGATTCTGATTCACTTTTACTTTTTTATATTTGGTTTCATCGAATATTTGTATCTATTGCTACATTATCATTTGTAGAGCATAGAGCTGACAGATAGAGTGACTTTTCTATCACATTTGCAGTATTTCGTGTATATAAACTCTGTTGATATATTATGCGTGCTTTACATTAACATGATGATAGGGTAGAGATTCGACATAAACAGTATTTTATATTTTAAAATTTGGTACCTTTCTGATTACGTTGTGCAGTCTGTCTATTGGAATATCTATAACTTTAATCAGTTGCTTGTCTGAGTTATTACATTTCTCATTTTTGACTTGTCAATCATCACATTTGCTATGTATTCCCAAACCCTAAATACATTTATGGAATAATCTGAATGAAATTGATCCAAAAACAATTTAGGATCTAATGTGCCTTTAGCTATCAGAACTGAACTCACCAGAGTGCACTGCAGTCTAATCATCTTTCACTGTTTTTATTACTAAAGATATTCATTTAGAGGATTGTATAGGCTTAGCCACTTAGTGGTGTTCATCTTAACAAATGTTTAGTCAAAGTATAAAATGATGAAATAATAATGTTATTGTTTTGTGTAAAATATAGTGTACTCTTTGTAGTTTAGTTATTATTCCTCCTTTGTATGGTTACTATATCACCATTAAATAAAAATAAATATTCCTGCTGACTTTGTGTTACACGTTATACCCCATGATACTAATCTTTTTTAAATTCTAATTATGCAGGCAATTAGAAAATAACAAACACCAAAACTCCCTTGATTTTAGTAGGTATAAATAGATCTGAGTGTTTCTTGAAACATATAAAAAAGCTCTACAGCTCTTGTTATATCGTTTGGTTACAGAAAATTCAGCTGATGGATAATTTAGTTTTAGTACAAAGAAAGGTAAATGATCACACTTCTCAGAGTTTTTCTGTTCCTCTTTACCTTTATTAAGTCAATATAACTCAATGTGATATTGTATTGTAATTGTATGTACTCTGTACAGAAACTTGTGTTGTTTCATATTTTCAGTGTCACTTTATAAATCAGACTGAGTGAAGTGCAAAAGTATTAACAATATTTCAGTTCTGCACATTTTTGTATGTTTTATATGTTTGGTTTGAAGCAGTGATTTTATTTAAATAGAATCACAACTGAGACATGACATTTAATAGTAATTCATATCCTACATAGTGTGGAAAATAAAACTGTCCTAAAACAGTTTTGAGCTACAAACTTTACAGAAAATAAAACTATAATAAGTAAAACAGTTTTATTTTCCTTTTTAACAGACCACACTGCTTAAACATTTGGTTCATTTTGCATGAAGAGTCCTCTTTAGAATTGAGGCTCAGTTTTAGATAAACAGTAGATACATAAGTAATGATAAAGGAGACCCTGTATAAATCAGGCAGGGAACTTTCAACTTTAATGTACAAATGTATGCTGATTTTCACATGTAGTACCTGCTTTTGAAGACCTGATTGTTTCTTTCTTTCTTTTTTTTAATTTGCAGGTATATTTGCAATATTTTGCAATATGTTTTCAGTTGCCACCTGCCATAGCAATGGAAAATGTATCTTATGAAAATTTTATTCTCACTGCATTCCAAGACTTCGGGAACAAAAAAGATGCATATTTCTGGCTTTCCCTTATAGGCTATTTGATAATAATATTTTTAAACATATCGTTAATTATTTTAATATACCACGAAAAAAAACTCCATGAGCCTATGTACATTTTTCTTTGTAATCTGCTTTTTTGTGAGCTAATTGGATCCACATCCTTCTGCATTAAATTCATGGTTGACCTTAAAACTGATGTTCATGTTATTTCTCGTGCATTTTGCTTTACTCAGATATTTCTTATTTGTACATATACATTAGCAGAAATATGTATTTTAACAGTCATGGCTCATGACAGATATATAGCAATAAATGCACCTTTACATTACATTACAATTTTCTCAGCAATGACTATTCAAAAATTAATTGTTGCTTCTTGGATTTATCCTGTTGTTATGATAACCATTGCAATATATTTATCTATACGTTTACCTTTATGTGGCAATGAAATTAATAGAGTATACTGTAACAACTGGGAAATTATTAAATTATCCTGTACAGACACAAGTAGTAACAATATTTATAGATCTGTTATGCTCTGCACATTTTTAATACCTTTCGTTTTCATTTTTTATTCATACTTAAAAATTCTTTCTGTGTGCTGGTATAGTTCTAGATCCCAGAAATATAAAGCTTTTCAAACATGTCTACCTCATTTAATAACACTGATCTTTTTTTTAAGCTCCTTACTCTTTGAATTAATTGACAGCAGACTTAATGTAAAGAGAGTAACAAACGAAGTCACTGCATTTGCTTCAGTAGAAGGTCTTACAGTTCCTCCTCTTTTAAATCCATTAATATATGGCATTACATTGCCTGAAATACGCACAAGGGCTGTGCATCTATTTGCAAAGAGAAAAAAACAGTTATCGTAATTTTTTAAATTTTACTTTGTGTATTTCGCATAAAGGTAAACACAGTAAATAACTGAAACAAAAAAAATGTCAAAAACACGGGACAGCATTAAAATATCACTAAATTTGCATGCTGTTGAACTTCTACATTGACATTTACTTCTTATTATTATTAGTTTTATCCAGTGTGACTGATACGAACAGGACATACAATAATGTTTTCCATAAACTGTATATACATATATTATTATAGCTGGAGACTATGCAAGTTAAGTGACACACACAGAAGTGAAAGGCAGGAATCAAACCTGGGGCCTTGGAGTTCACAGTCCAGTGATGTAGCCTCTACCTCTCTGGCTGCCTTTTCATGAAAACAACAGATAATAATAAAGCAGGACTGTACTAATTTTATAAACTATAAATCTTTATATTCACATGTGCTAAAATTAATATTTTATGCAAAATAATTACAAATATGTAATACATAATGACTTTAATAGGGAAATAATTTCTTATTTTCATTGTCATATTTGAAAGTGAATACTGGCTATTGTCACCGATTGTACTGTAAGCTGTGGCTTAGAATCTTCACACAGATTTCAAAATAGGTGAAAAAAATTGTCTGCACAGCATGAACTGCAGAAAGGAAATAAAATACCAACAAGGATCTGAACATGTGAACAGCTGGAGCCCTAGTAAGTGTGAGTGGGATAAGCAGGGAAAGAAGAATGTACTTGGTACCAGTACATATGCAGCCATGAACATTATATTTATTGTTGTACTGTGATTTCTCTGACAACCATTTGTTTTGTTTTCACTTACAAGTAAAAGTTATTGTAAGTTAGGCAAGGGTCTATGATATGGGTTGTTATCACCAAAGTATTCCAGTTTTCCTCACACACCCCAAAGATGGGTTAGACAACATAGCAACTTTAAACTGCTTCTGTATGAGTGTGTGTGTTTGTGTATAAGTGTTCCTGAGATGGACTGGTGTTCCATCTAGGGTGGATTCCCACCACGCACTCATTACTCATTAATGAATTTCTTGTGACACTAAACCGGATGAGGAAGTTAAATATGGGTGGGTTTTTTCTGTCTCTGTTTCATCTGGGATTAAACATCCAGTAGTACCTGCTCCCACCTGCTCCTTGAAAGGCTGATTAACATGAATTATTGTAAATACAATACATTGAAAGTTCTTAAGATATTAAGAAATACAATGCCCAATGCATTAATCTAGCAATGAATTGTGTGTCACTAGCTGTCATTTCTCTATTGAAAAATAAATTCAGTTTGATTTTGAAGACTAGCGTTGTCATCACATTTTTTTTGTAAACTTGTTTTCTAATAATATATCTGTTAATCTAATTCCTTACAAATGTATCTTTAATTAATAAAATCTTTGGTGGATTATGTACATTTAACTCTCAGATGTGGTCATTCAATGTATGAAAATATTTTTTGACTCTGCTAAATTGATTAGTATATGAAGCACATGTGTTATGTAAATTAAAGTGTACGTATTTATTTTTTGCATGCATATTCTGATCAGTAATGACAACAGTCATAATATAATATTAAAAAGTATATATTTCTTCATTGATATGCCATCATTTCAAATATATCTTTAAATGAAAAAGTAAACAAACCCTAATGTTGAAGTTTTCCTACCAACAGTCCTGGGTGCGTATTTGCACATCTTTACTTTCCCCCATGACAGTTAAGTATTAAATAGCTTGATCCCTCAGACTCACATAATACAATGGATAAACTAAGAGCAAATACATGATGCATTCAGAACATTGCCTTATATAAAACTTTATCTAAAGACTTGGTTTCATATATTCAAATGTTTTTTTTTTCTTTATAGTAGAGAAAAGCTCAGCTTCTTGTCATACTCACATTGTGTAGATAACAAAAAAAGAGAACTTTTTGCCTTTTTGGCTTTCTAGGTTGCTGATGTTACGTGTCTAGTGGCAAAGGTCATGTAGCTAAATGACAAGTGTTGTGCCAATTACAACTGTTCATTCTTTATCCCACTTGACTACTGGCACTGTGTGTTGTGAGCTACTGATCCAATGTTGAAAGCAGCTATGCAGGAGATTCTTTATGAATATATAACAAATATATAACAAAATTTTCTGAAACTTTTCTGAACACTAACATTTATTTTTGTGAACCAGAGGGTTTAATCATAATTGTTGTCAGGAGAGAATAGCAAGGAGCTGTTCACCAAAATCCTATTTAATAACCAAAGCCACAACACTAAAAATCAAATCAAGAAAAAAACAGCAAGAATCAAAAGCTTAACATTGAAAACAAGACTTTCTAGTAACACCTTTTTGATTGATGAATCCTTGTCTTGGATAAAGGATCTTGTTGCATTTGCACTGTGATTTGTCAGAATTAGGAAGACGAGCCCCAGTAACCAGACAAGACTCCCTGGCAACCCACCAGACGAATTACTCTTGAAAGAAGGATGTATCATAATGTTATTGCATAATTTATGTCTGAGTGATGGGCTATGCAATAGGACAAGATTAGTTGTATTCAAAATTGGTCAATTTTGACATATAAAATTTTAACAGGTGACAAGAAAGGTAATGTAGTACATCTTCTGTGGATAACATTAGACACCAAAGGAGATCTTGATATCCCATTCGTATTAAAATGTTTACAGTTTACCGCTAGAGGGACAAAAATTCGAAAAAGTCAGTTTATTTATTAGAGAGAAATGATATTCACCCATGGGCAGTTATACGTTGCGTTGACAATGCGATATTGATGAAAAGTTAATTCCAAATATTGTTTTTACTGACGTTTTACAGTAAAAGTGTAAATTTAAAAAGTATTTGTATGTTAATTTCAAAGCTAAACAGAACAAAAACATATAACAGAACGAATACCTCTAACGCAACATGAAACATAATTTTTTTTCAATTTATTACATTTTACTATTTTTTACTATGGTTAATAACTCACTGTAATGTAAAATAGTTAGGTCTATTATGCATATGTAATAATTCCCATGAAAATAAAAATCTGTTTAAATTGTACATCCGCTTCCCCATACGCAAGAGCTGCAAAGTGGCTAGCGTGTAGCATCTGCATGGTGGTTGGCGAGCGAAGAAAGCAGGGGGCAGAGCCCCCTAGTCTACTATATAATAAAACACTAAGTTTTGTCAGTTTGGCTTTAGTGACATGAAGAAAGAGCAAGTGCAAGTGTGATATGCATGAGACAGAGTAAAGGCACACACTTCAAAGACAGAAAGTATAAAACCACACATAAAGTGAGAAAAGCCAGTATCAGTAATCGTTAAGTTGTGTATAACACACCATAAATGTGGTCCAGGTCTGTGTGAATATTTCTTCA
Organism: Erpetoichthys calabaricus; assembly: GCF_900747795.2. Taxonomy (NCBI): domain Eukaryota; kingdom Metazoa; phylum Chordata; class Cladistia; order Polypteriformes; family Polypteridae; genus Erpetoichthys; species Erpetoichthys calabaricus. The sequence goes on along the minus strand of NC_041397.2, from coordinate 44,938,910 downwards.
ACCCAGTAGGCCAATGCATTGTGTTTCAAGACCATCTTCCGGGCATATCTTAACTTGAAAGACTTCCTGTCAAAATTTTTACTAACTTCTTGCATGGCACTATCTTCAAGTATGCCTTGTGTCTTTACATAGACTTGTTTTCCACTAATGAATACATTTTTTTGAATAGAAGGTAATAGTTACTAAGAAAGTTAATTAATGTATTACATATATTTTATGCAGCCGCCTCAACAATCAACAACAGAGGCACGGAACATGGCCCATTCGGAATCAATATCCCCCGGAGCTGTGGCCGTAAGGTGGTCGGTGCCTGTCGTGGCAGCAATCCCCAAACCCATCGGTGGACACCGGCGGTGAGGGATGCCGTCAAGCTGAAGAAGGAGTCCTACAGGACCCTTTTGTCCTGTGGGACTCTGGAGGCAGCTGATAGGTACTGGCAGGCCAAGCAGAATACGGCTTTGGTGGTTGCTGAGGCAAAAACTCGGGCGTGGGAGGAGTCTGGGGAAGCCATGGAGAACGACTTTTGGACATCTTTGAGGAGATTCTGGTCCACCATCCAGCATCTCAGGAGGGGGAAGCAGTGCAGTGTCAACACTGTATATGGTGGTGATGGTGAGCTGCTGACCTCGACTCGGGGCGTTGTGGGTCGGTGGGGGGAATACTTTGAAGACCTCCTCAAACCCACTAACATGCCTTCCAATGAGGAAGCAGAGCCTGGGGACTCGGAGGTGGGCTCCCCCATCTCTGGGACTGAGGTCACCGAGGTGGTCAAAAAACACCTTTGTGGCAGGGTCCCGGGGGTGGATGTTGTAAGACTGTCTTGGTTGACACGCCACTGCAACATCACATGGACATCAGGGACAGTGCCTCTGGATTGGCAGACCGGGGTGGTGGTCCCCCTCTTTAAGAAGGGGGACCGGAGGGTGTATTCCAACTAAGGAGGGATCACACTCCTCAGCCTCCCTGGAAAAGTCTATTCGGGGGTCCTGGAGAGGAGGGTCCGTCGGATAGTCGAACCTCGGATACAGGAGGAACAGTGTGGTTTTCGTCCTGGTCGCGGAACAGTGGACCAGCTCTACACCCTTAGCAGGGTCCTGGAGGGTGCATGGGAGTTTGCCCAACCAGTCTACATGTGTTTTTTGGACTTGGAAAAGGCGTTCGACCATGTCCCTCAGGGAATCCTGTGGGGATTACTCCGAAAGTATGGGGCACCGGACCCCCTGATAAGGGCTGTTCGGTCCCTGTACGATCGGTGTCAGAGCTTGGTCCGCATTGCCGGCAGTAAGTCAAAACCGTTTCCAGTGAGAGTTGGACTCCGCCAGGGCTGTCCTTTGTCACCGATTCTGTTCATAACTTTTATGGACAGAATTTCTAGGTGCAGCCAGGGTGTTGAGGGGGTCCGGTTTGGTGAACTCAGGATTGGATCACTGCTTTTTGCAGATGATGTTGTCCTGTTTGCTTCATCAGGCCGTGATCTTCAGCTCTCTCTGGATCGGTTCGCAGCTAAGTGTGAAGCGGCTGGGATGGGAATCAGCACCTCCAAATCCGAGACCATTGTCTTCAGCCGGAAAAGGGTGGATTGCCCTTTCAGGGTTGGGAGTGAGATCCTGCCCCAAGTGGAGAAGTTCAAGTATCTCGGGATCTTGTTCACAAGTGAGGGAAGAATGGAGCGTAAAATTGACAGGCGGATCGGTGCGACATCCGCAGTGATGCGGGCTCTGCATCGGTCTGTCGTGGTGAAAAAGGAGCTGAGCTGAAAGGCAAAGCTCTCAATTTACCAGTCGATCTATGTTCCTACCCTCACCTATGGTCATGAGCTATGGGTAGTGACCAAAAGAACGAGATCACGAATACAAGCGGCTGAAATGAATTTCCTCCGCAGGGTGGCTGGGCTTTCCCATAAAGATAGGGTGAGCAGCTCAGTCATCTGGGAGGGGCTCAGAGTAGAGCCGCTGCTCCACCGCATTGAGAGAAGTCAGATGAGGTGGCACGGGCATCTGATCAGGATGCCTCCTGGACGCCTCCCTGGTGAGGTGTTCCGGGCATGTCTAACCGGGAGAAGGCCCAGGGGAAGACCCAGGACACGCTGGAGGGACTATGTCTCTCGGCTGGCCTGGGAACACCTTGGGATTCCCCCAGAAGAGCTAGAAGAAGTGGCTGGGGGCTGCTGCCCCCGCAACCCGATCTCAGATAAGCAGAAGAGGATGGATGGATGGATATATTTTACGCATTATTAAAAAAAATTAGACACATATTTTAAATTTCTGTAGCTCTTTAACACATAATATATACATTGTCAAGCTTGGGTCACAGAGTTGCCCAAGAAACAGGAAGGCGAAACCAGGTTTCCAAAGAAAAATAACTTTATTGTTGAGAGGACAGGAACAGTCTCAAAACTTTATTTAAAAATAGGAGCTCTTCCTTCAGCACACAAGTTACGAGCAGCAAAGTGGGCAGTTATCCTGCTTTAGATCCCATCTTCAGATTAAAAAAAGACAAAGCCTTCTGCCTTGAGCAGGTTCAGTGACTGGGAAACACTGGCTAGGGCAGACTCAGTCTGGAGAAGGGAAGATAAGAGAGAGCAATGAGGCAGGTCAGAGCTAGGTTTTAAATGTTCTAAGTATTGTGCGACAAGCATGTTATGCAGTGAGCGTGCAGCTGTTCCTGCAGAGGGCAACTTAAATGTGTATTTGTTTCCCATTGAAATACTGTTTAATAGGGAGTTTTCAAAGGGCAGTTGTGTTAGCTTCCCAATGGTTTACTGTTTAACAGAGTGTCAGCGTGCAGCTGATGGGGGTGGGTGAGAGGAATATGCAGCAGACCAACTACCAAGGTGTTTATGTGCAGCTGCCATAACATCTAGTTCTGTTTATGACAGTTTTTACTTCTGCTCCTTGCTTAAACTGAAAATTTTGCCTAAATTAAAAAAAAGATAGCATTGTGAATAAAATTGAAAGTTAGGTAGTGCCAGGCCCCCTTCTGTTTAGATCATTGTAGAGTCACCCTTTGGATGTATAGATGTTAATGATATAATAATTTATAATATAATTATAATAAGGTTATAATTTAATCTAATACTGCGGTGGGTTGGCACCCTGCCCAGGATTGGTTCCTGCCTTGTGTCCTGTGTTGGCTGGGAGTGGCTCCAGCAGACCCCCGTGACCCTGTAGTTAGGATATAGCGGGTTGGATAATGGATGGATGGATGGATGAATGATATGAAATAATCTGTTTTTTTGAAAAATCCTTCAGAGTTTTGCAGAGTATTCCTGTAGAGACCTCTGAGGATGAACTTGTCTCTAAACAACTAATTTGCTTGAAGATAAATTCTGTACAGTTCTCATCAAGATGCCAGCTCCAACAACAACAACAACAACATTTATTTGTATAGCACATTTTCATACAAATGATGTAGCTCAAATTGTTTTACAGGATTAAGAAAGAGAAAAAAGACAAAATATAAAAAATAAAATTAGGCAATACTAATCAACATAGAATCAAAGTAAGGTCCGATGGCCAGGGAGGACAGAAAAAACAAACAAAAAAAAAAAAAAACTCCAGATGGCTGGAGAAAAAAAAAATCTGCAGGGGTTCCAGGCCACGAGACCACCCAGCCCCCTCTAGGCATTCTACCTAACATAAATGACCACACAGTTAGTCCTCATTGTATTCAGGCTTCACATGGAAGAACTTGATGATGATTGTCATGTGGACTTCTGGCCTTTAATCCATCAGTGTAAGGACATCACGGTGCTTTGATCGAGTGGTGGTGGCATAGATCGACACCACAGAAAACCGGAAAAAGAACAGCAGAGAAAGTAGGGGTTAGTATAGATTTCTGAGCCACCATGTATGATAATGATAATTAAATGGATATACAGAATATCAGGATTAAACTAAAATGAAGCTATGAGAAAACCATGTTAAAATAATGTTTTTTTAGCGGTGCTCCACTGTATTAACCTGGCAAATTTCTATTGGTAAGCTATTGCAGATTTTAGGTGCATAACAGCAGAAGGCCGCCTCACCACTTCTTTTAAGTTTAGCTCTTGGAATTATAAGCAGACACTCATTTGAAGATCTAAGGTTACGATTTGGAGTATAAGGTGAAAAACATTCTGAAATATAGGATGGAATGAGATTATTTAAGGGTTTGTAAACCATAAGCAGTATTTTAAAGTCAATTCTAAATGACACAGGTAACCAATGTGGTGACATCAAAACTGGATAGATGTGTTTGGATTTTCATTTCCTAGTTAAGATTCTAGCAGCTGCATTTTGCACTCGTTGCAATTGATTGATGTCTTTTTTTGGTAGTCCTGAGAGGAGTGCGTTGCAGTAATCTAGCTGACTGAAAACAAAAGTGTGAACTAATTTCTCAGCATCTTTCAATGATAAAAGAGGTCTAACTTTTGTTATATTTCTTATGTGAAAAAATGCTGTCCAAGTAATCAGATTTAAAATTCAGGTCAGAGTCAATAGTTACCTCTAAATTCTTTACTTGTCTTGACTTTTAATCCTAATGGATCAAGTTTATTTCTAATACCCTCATTATATCCATTTTTGCCAATCACTAAAATTTCTGTATTCTCCTTATTTAGTTTGAGAAAATTACTACTCATCCATTCAAAAACACAAGTAAGACACTGTGTCAGTGAATCAAGAGAGCTGGGGTCATCAGGCGCTATTGATAAATGTAGTTGTGTGTCATCAACATAGCTGTGGTAGCTCACGTTATGCCCCGAGGTAATCTGACCTAATGGAAGCATGTAAATCGAAAAGAGCAGCAGACCCAGGATAGAGCCTTGTGGAACACCATATAGAATATCATGTGTCTTTGAAGTATAATTACTGCAACTAACAAAAGATTTTCTACCTTCCAGGTAGGACTCAAACCAATTTAAGACACTGCCAGCGAGCCCCACCCACTGACTAAGGCGATTTCTAAGAATATTGTGATCGATGGTATCAAATGCGGCACTCAGATCTAAAAGAATGAGAACAGATAAACAGCCTCTGATTGCATTTACCCACAAGTCATTTACTACTTTAGTTTCTATACTGTGATTTGTTCTAAAACCTGACTGAAACTTATCATGAATTGCATGTTTATTGAGGTGGTCATTAAGCTGCATAATGACTGCCTTTTCTAGGATTTTACTTAAGAAAGGCAGGTTAGAAATAGGTCTAAAATTTTCAAAAGCAGAGGAGTCGAGATTATTTTTCTTGAGCAGGGGTTTAACTACAACAGTCTTAAGACAGTCTGGGAAGATCCCTGTATCTAATGACGAGTTTACTATGTCAAGAATACTATCAATTAGCACGCCCGATACTTCTTTGACAAAACTTGTTGGTATTGGGTCAAGGATGCAGGTGGAGGGTCTCAGTTGAGAAATTATTTTATATAAATCAGGTAAATCTATCCTGGTGAAAGAATATAATTTGTTTAAAATGGAGTACTGGGGTTTAAGAGGATCAGTATTGGGGCGATGTACTATATTATTTCTAATATTATTAATTTTGTGATTAAAAAATACAGCAGAAGCCTCACAAGTTTCACTGGAAGTTTTTTGGAGGCATTCCATTGAGTGACCTGGGTTTAGCAGATGATCAATTGTAGAGAATAAGACTCTGGGATTACTAGCATTGTTATTTATAATTCTAGAGAAATAACACCGCCTCTCAAGACGGACTATATTGTTGTATTCAGTTTCTTTTAGCCTTCAGTATCTCATAGTGGATAATCAGTTTAGTTTTTCTCCATTTACGCTCAGCTCTCCAGCATGATCTCTTTAGATCAGACACTCTTTGAGTCTTCCATGGTACAATAGTGCTAGAGGATTTTTTAACTGTCTTTTCAGGTGTGATTATGTCAACATCAGCTCTCACTTTAGTATTAAAATTTTCCACCTTACTACTTACATTATCCTCGCTATTGTAGTAAGCACTACAAACAGACTGGTTGCTTACAATGTTTGTAAACTTTGAAGCAGCTGATAAATCAAAGAATCATTTTTCAACAATATGCTTCTCGTGAATTTTTTCTGTCACTATTTATGTGTTAAATAGCAAGAAAATGGTCTGATAAACCAGTATCAATGATCTGCTTCACATCAACTTTTAGTCTCTTTAGTAATTACCAGGTCCAACGTATGCCCTGCTTTGTGTGTTCACATCCCTGCAAGCATCTTGCAGGAGGCAGGAACAATCTCTGGACAGGGTCTCATCTTATCACTACCACTGTACCACAATGCCCCCATGTTTAATAAGAATAGAATCTAGAATCCCTGAAGCCTACGAAAAAACTCGTAATCTCAGGCCATCTTAAATTCTTTCGCACCTCTCCATCAGTGTCTTTTGTTTTGTAAATGTGTTGATTGCTTTAATTCATTTCATCATGAAAATGATATCAAGTATACATCTTAGTATTTAAATTCTTCAGAGAGCTGTAATATCATGATTGTAAATATTCTGTTAAGTCCTGTCAGTGTAAGAATAGAATCTAGAATCCCTGAAGCCTACGAAAAAACTCGTAATCTCAGGCCATCTTAAATTCTTTCGCACCTCTCCATCAGTGTCTTTTGTTTTGTAAATGTGTCGATCAGCACAAGCAGCAAGCAGCCTACTATCCCATCCCGATGCAGCTCAAATTGTACAAAAAGTCTTGTTTATCTGGGTGTGAGGTGACTAGAGTTGTATAGGGTAAATAATATATTGTTACTTATTTTTCTTCTATTATATTTATAATAAAAGTGCAATTATTTGTTATACGTGTACCTTTTGTGAAAGTGTTTATTTGATAGTTGGAATTCAGTCTTCACACATTATACACTGTGATGGATTGCCGGCTTTTTCCTCCGGCCCTCACCCCCAGGCCGCCAGGAGGAGCTCTCCCAACAGCGTGGACGTGCCCCGAGTTCCAGCAGGGCCTCATGGACTATGTAGTTTTTATACACAGCCCTGCTGGATACCTTGGGGGCCACCAGGAGTCGCTGTAGGGGGGCTCGTGGACTCTTATGTGCCCTATAACCCGGGAGTACGTCACGGTCACGTGACAGGAAGGAACGACATGCTCCCGAGGTGAAGAAAAGGACTGTTTACCCTGACCCGGAAGGAATAACGAACTGTGGACTGATTGGGCAGGAACACCTCCGGGTCAGGGTGTATAAAAGGACTCTGGGAAGCTCAGTACACTGAGCTGAGCTGGGAGGTAGGGTGGTGAAGTGTCTGGGCGAGGAGGAGTATTGAGAGAATTTATTGTTTATGAATAGTGTGGAGTGGAGGGTGCTTTGTGCACATCAAGACAAAATAAAAGAGTGTTGTACTTTTACCCAGTGTCTGGAGTGGTACCTGAGGGTGTTAGAGGTGGCTCCACGCCTCTACTGCTACACTGGCGTAGCCGGCAGGATACTCTGACCGTCTGTTGGCAGAAAACCTGCAATTGAAAACAAATTTTGTGGTGGCAGAAACCCTAGGAAGGTCCCTCTTGAACGCACGGAGGTGCAAACACCACCCACGAAAGAGAGCGCTACGACGGTGATGAGTCTCGTTTCTTACTGGTTCATGATGGGGAAAAAATCCAAAAGAAAGAATGAGCGAGCCCAAACCATACAGAAGCTCGCAGAAATGTGGCCACCGGAGGACCCCGCGACGCTGTGGTCTTACCTGACGGGTCCTGCGGAAACCAGGGACAAAATCGACGCTGTGAGAGAGCACTGGCTAAGGCAACAGCAAAGTAGTGAAGAGAGGACTGTGCTGGAGCCTGAAGCAATCCCTCATACGTCAGAGGTATGTGTCGCGACTTTACCCAAGATGCAAGGAACTGTATTTTCTTATTTTACAGGAGCCGAGCGGTTCAGGAAATCATATAACAAAGACGCATGCCTTCTACCTGGGCAAGATGGCCGCAATGACGAGGAGTCTGTAGATGGGCAGCTGGGAAGCTTATTCGTTGACGACGATCACATGGACCATCCTGGTGCAGGCTGGGAACGACATAATCAAAACATAAAGTCTCCTGACCAGGAAGGAGCCTGTTTATTCGCCGACACGCATCGTGTGACTGCGCGCAATGGATGCCGGGATACAGAAGGTCAGTTGCGGTCCGTCAGTGAGGTCGTCTTTCCCCGGATGACTCCGGACTCCCTGAAGGGAAAGGGGGAGGCGAGCAGAGCAGCGGCGAACATAAAGACAGGTAAAGAGGGGCGGGATGTGGCTGAAGGGTCTGCCGTTAAAAGAAAAAAGGCAGAGCTCAGCCGGCTCGGAGTAGCCAGCCGTCCCTCTAAAGACTCCATTTCCCAGGAGCCTTTGCGCGACCCAGCCGAACACGTGCCCAGAGGGGACGTGCTCATTGGCTCCTGGCTGGCAGGTGAGACAAACGCGGAAGCGAAATTACCTCCGGCCGAAATAAGTAACTTTATAGACTTACGGGAGCTCGAGAAATATCTCGAACCCGTATATGCTTTCTTGCAGGGATTAAATGACTTGAAGGAGCGTGTGGAGGAGCTGGGAGCTACAGCCGAGGCACCACTAAAAGGACTAATGGAGTACCTGCAGCGGTTAGGCCGAGAAGCCCCGGTCTCGCGTGATGCATCGGTACAGGTAAGCCCAAGCCTAAACTGTACCGTATATAATAAGGGGACACAGTGCGATCCGACACCGCAGTTAATAAGTAGCGGGTGTCAAAGCACTGTGAACCCGACAGTTGAGCGTGGCATGGTGACTGAGTGGTCGGGTCAAGGTCCGATCGAACCGGGACATCGGTACGAGACGGCTTCCCGGAGCGATATGGACCTCGAGACCCCGACCCGCGTGATGAGGGAGTTGTTGCTCATTACTGGAGGGGTGGAAGAAGTGCCAATCAAACCGGGGCAGCTGGAAAGTGCTGTTACCCGGAACGATGTGGTACTAATGACGCCGCCTCCTATAATGCATAGGACAACGGGTGTGCAAACAGCAAAGAGGCTCTCTCTTCTCCATAGAGAGCCTCACGCTGTACACAAGCCCCAGAGTAAGCAGGAGATCCACAAGATGAAACAAGGGTCTCCTGACAGGACAGAGAAAAGGGCGGAGAGCAGCAAAGTGGCCGTAAAACCCTCCTTGGCGGAGGAAAGGGCGGAGCGGACATTGACAGAGTTCCCGAGATGTTTCTGGTCTCGCAGAGGGGGGCAACCAGGAGAACATCGTCGGTGTTACAACTGCCATCGGCCGGGCCACGTGTGGCGAAGTTGTCCCCAGAGGACAGGGGAGCGGTGGGACAGAAGATACACCATTTCCCCAAGGTTCAACTGGGGGGCCTAGACAACGTAGCCAAGGTCTGGATAACGCGTCCTCCTGGAAGACAACAAAATTGTGTTGTTAGTACTATAACATGAATAAGGTTTGTGTTTTAGGTATGTGTTCAACATTTCTTGCATTTCTCACAGTTCTTGTCATCCTACATTTACATAGATCTTTGTAGACATGGAACACACATTAAATGCATGTGTTACAAATAATTATATATTATTTTCCCTATACAACTTCAGGCACCTCACGCTCAAATAAACAAGAGTTGAGCTGGGAGAACTAACCATCCCCCAACCCCCCGAGTTGTGCTGCAGTGGTGGGGGATGGATATTATGGGTATTTTATGGACACATTATCAAAAGTTAATGGATGGGATTCTGCCTGTACTGCCTCCTCTTGATGAAAAAGAGGTATATAAATAAATTCTCATTGTCTTCTCTCAGTCTATTTAAAAATTTAGATTGCGAGAATTCTGCATTGTGTTCAGATATGCTTTCTTCAGGGCTGGGAGATGTGACACCTATTTCTAGTAATAGTGGTTCTGTGAAACCACTTTTACAGGACCCTACTGTGTCTGCTGTGGCGTGGTGTGTCTCTACTCCCATACCTGGACAGCTATGTCCAAAACATTTAGGGCAGCCACCTTTTGCACAGAGTTCTCAATTAGTGCCTATGGTTTCATCTCCTAGTAGTAATGCTGGTCTTGATATTCATCAATTTTCTCCCTCACAGATTTTGGACTGCCACATACTAGGCTTAAGAATTTGAAAAAAATTAAACTAAAACAAAAAAAGTGAAGACGCCTAAAACAACAAGGTGATAATATGATGAATGACAAGGTAAGACTGATTCAGTAGACCATGTCATTTATGATTTTCTTGAAAAAAACAAAATTAAGGAACTCTTACGGTCTGTGTCCAAATTTTTCTTAACCATGTTTGGTCATAGGAGATGAAAATATAATAAGAGTAGAGGGATTCAAATATTTTGAGGGTGTTCAGCTTTAATTAACAGCTTCATTAACTATTTCCAAACTTATTGAGTATCAGGGACAAATGCAAACCCAATTACAAGTAAAAAAAACCTTTTTTATTATTATAGGCATATGGGAGTTTTGGTATCCTGATGCTCCTCAAATGGAATATGGAACACTACTTCAGCAACTTCAAAAAGTGTTTCTAAGGGCACTGATACGATTTGCCCCATTCCAGCGGTTCAACAATTACCGTCATTCATTAGCAGAAACCATATAGAATGAATGAGGTAGTTATGAAGATCCTGAATACTCTGCTGAACCCAGATATAGCAAGGATTAGAGTTGCAGGTAACCCTAAACATTTGGTCCCTGAATTGGTTAGGGATTTGCTGCATTGGTGGCTTTTATTTTCTTTTTTTTTGATAATTTTATTGATGTTATTAAAATCAAATAACATTCCATACAAATACCTCATGTTTAATACATGTTTAAATGTATTTCATCATGAAAATTGATATTATGAATGCAATGCTTTCTTTGTAGTGATCACTGGCTGCGCGCCCGTCACTGTGTTGCAGTATGGATTCCCCGTGCCGCCACATGTTTAATTATTAATAGTATACATTATTTAAATGAAGTTAACAATTTATCTGTAAAATTTAATATACATATTTTAATGCATTTCATGATGAAAATGACATCAAGTATACATCCTAGTATTCTAACAGCACACAACAGGATAACTCTTAGAAATCTAAATTGACTTAGAAGCCAAGAATCATCACCTGTAAATACAGTTTATTACAATACAGTTTATTTTTGTATAGCCCAAAATCACACAGGAAGTGCCGCAATGGGTTTTAACAGCCCCTGCCTCTTCACAGCCCCCCAGCCTTGACTCTCTAAGAAGACAAGGAAAAACTCCCAAAAAAAAACCTTATAGGGAAAAAATGGAAGAAACCTCAGGAAAGGCAGTTCAAAGAGAGACCCCTTTCCAGGTAGGTTGGGCATGCAGTGGGTGTCAAAGGGGGTCAATACAATACAATACACAGAACAGAACAAATCCTCAATACAGTATAAAATAAAAAGTTTTTTTTTTTTTTTAGATGTAAAAAAAATAAAAACTTCAGAAGTACTGAGCAGAATTTAACAGTAGATGATATCATATAATAGAATTTGGATATTTTTAGAGTCCTGGAGACCTCATCCATCAAGCTGCCTCCCCCATTTGGCCATTCCATGGCTGAAACAGTGCTGGGCCAGGCAATCCGATTAAAGGACCCCTCTTTCCCACGATTCCTGCGATCCTCCATCAGGGATGACTTTACCGTAGGCAGGCAAAACAGCTTGGCAGGTGGGCCGTGGCACCAAGTGCCACATTTGAGTACCGAGAAGAGAAACAGAATAGGTAATAGTTAGTATCCAATTATAACTCTCATGTTACTTATGTTTTAGTGCTAATGACTAACAACAGAGATGCAGTACATATAGTTAATCAGAAGCTCTAGTCAGGATATGCTAAACTGAAGTAGTGAGTCTTCAGCTGGGATTTAAAAGCTGAGACAGAAGGGGCATCCCTTATAGTAGCAGGCAGACCATTCCACAGTTTAGGGGCCCTGTAACTAAAAGCTCGACCTCCCATTGTTATTTTATTAATCCTTGGAACCATAAGGAGACCGGCATCTTGAGATCTTAATGTGCGCTCTGGTTTGTAAGTCATGATAAGTTCAGACAAGTAAGTTGGACCTTGGCCATTTAATGCTTTATATGTTAAAAGGAGGATTTTGAAATCTGCCCTAAACTTAACCGGGAGCCAGTGTAAGGATTTAAGAACTAGAGTTATGTGTTCGTATTTTCTTGTTCTTGTAATAATTCTTGCAGCCGCATTTTGTATTAACTGGAGGCTGTATAAAGAACAGTTTGAACATCCATTGAAAACTGCATTGCAGTAGTCAATCCTTCTAGAGATAAATGCATGAATTAATTTCTCAGAATCCTGTTTATTTAGAAAGCGCCTTAATTTCCTAACATTTTTAAAATGGAAGAAACATGTTTTGGACAACTTTGCAATATGCACTTTAAATGACATGCTAGAGTCAAGGATGACTCCTAGATTGCGGGCTGATTCAGTAAAATTAATTGGGATTCCAACTGAGTTAAATGATGACAAAATATTTTTATGTCAAGTGTCATTCCCTCCAACAATTAACATCTTTGTTTTATCTGTATTTAAAGACACGTAGTTCTCATTCATCCACTCCTTTAATTCACTAACACAACTAATTAAAGACAACATCGGAGAAACTTCATTTGATTTAAATGAAAGGTATAACTGGGTATCATCTGAATACGAGTGAAAATTAACATTATGTTTCCTAATGATAGATCCCAGTGGAAGCATGTAAAGTGAAAACAGTAAAGGTCCCAGTACTGAGCCCTGCGGGACACCTTATTGAACTTCTGTGTATAATGATGGAGTACTGTCAGCACATTTCTGTACATATTGGAATCAATTTGATAAGTAAGAACTAAACCAAGCGAGCACGGTGCCTGTAAGCCCAACATCATTTTCTAGCCTGTACAGTAAAATAGAATGGTCGATGGTGTCAAATGCTGCACTTAAGTCCAACAACATAATTACAGTGGAGTTTCCTTCATCAGAGAATATCAGAATGTCGTTTACAACCTGTGTTAGTGCCGTTTCTGTACTATGACCAGTGCGAAAACCAGACTGGAATTTCTCAAATAAATTGTAATGCGTAAGGTGTGACTGAAGCTGACTGGCGACTCCTTTTTCTAGTATTTTAGAGAGAAACGGTAGATTTGAAATAGGCCTATAATTATTTAGTATGTGTGGGTCTAGGTCTGACTTTTTAAGTAATGGTTTAATGACTGACACTTTTAGTGTATCAGGTACTGTGCCGTGCAATAATGAACTACTGATAATGTTTAGAATAGGCGCTGCAAGAACATCCATTGCACTTTTTACTAGTTTTGTTGGCACTGGATCTAGGAAACAAGTAGTGGGCTTCATTTTAGAAATTAAAGTTAAAATTTCCTGCTCAGTTACAGGATTAAAATTACTAAAGTGCTGAATGCAATGTGAGGCAGGGTCTGCTAAGCTAGTATTTGGTTTGTATTGTGATGCAGAGATCTGGGATCTTATATTTTTAATTTTCTCATTGAAGAAGTTCATAAAGTCTGTACTGCTAATATCTGTTGGTATTTTGCACTGTTGATCTGAATTTCCATTTGTTAATTTAGCCACTGTTCTAAACAGTACCCGAGGATTTTTATTACTGCTATCTATTAATATACAATAGTATTCTGAGCGAGCTTTAAAGAGGGCTTTTTTATATTTATTAACACTCTCTGTCCATGCAATTTGAAAGACATGTAGCTTTGTTGTTCTCCATCTGCGCTCCAGTTTTCGACACTCTAATTTAAGAGCTCAAGTGTTTTCATTAAACCAGGGAGAGTTTCTATGTGCTTTGATCACTTTTGTTTTAAGGGGAGCCACTGTGTCCAGAGCATCTGTCAAGGTCACATTATAATGTGATGTTAGCTGATGTAAATGGTTTTCCACGTTTACATTTGATGTTAACTGATCTAAATGTTTTTCCACAACTACACTCGACTTACTCAAGGTATCTATAAATTTTGGAGCAGAATTACAATCTAGATGTCGCACTGTCTTTGTTTTAATCTGGGAGTGTGTTGGCAAGGGCAGGACTAAATCAAATGTAATTAAGTAGTGATCGGAAATAACTTGATTTAATGGAGTAATATTTAAATTTTGAATTTCAACTTTGTAAGTTATAATTAAATCTAATGTGTGGTTATGATTATGAGTTGGACCTTTGACAATCTGACAAAATCCTACTGAATTTAACAAATAAGTAAAACATTTGCTAAAAGTGTCAGTTTCCACATCAATGTGTACATTAAAATCCCCCATCAGTACTACATGATCATAATGTCTAGCCAAATCAGATAGAAAGTTGCTAAATTCAGTCATGAACAATGAATATGGCCCTGGTGGTCTGTAGACTAGCACTATAATTGTATTGGAATCTGTTGTAATATTTAAAATGAATGCCTCAAAGAATGTAAAGTTGCCTAAATTCTTAGAAGTGATTTGCATTTTGTTAAAATGAATTATTCCAAGGCCTCCTCCTCGACCAGAATCTCTAGACTTATGAAGAAACGAGTATCCATCTGGTGACGCCTCAGCTAGGGGAACAGTGTCACATTTACTAAGCCAGGTTTCAGTGAGAAGTCACAGATCAGATTTTGTACTTAATATAATATCATTTACCAAAACAGCATTAGTGCCAAGAGAGCAAATGTTCAATAAGCAGCATTAAAAAACTGTATGCTTCTTTCTGAACTGGTGATATATTTTTTGTTTTAATTTGAAGTAAATTTCTATTACAGATGCCCCTGGTGAAGGGTCTGGTTTTAACCCTTGGTCTAATTATACATCTAATTTTTTGGTTATCAATTAATTTAAGGTTTGTATCAAGACTAAATTTACTGGATGCCCCACGATAAGGATTATGGGTAACAGCTTCAGGATAGTAACAGGTGGGATAAACAGCAGCCTGTGATTTAACTAACTAAGTACACGCTGTCTTCTACTGAATTGAATTGAATTCCTTTATTGTCATTGAATGGTACAAGGAGAGTCGATATACAACTCCTCAATAAACTAATTTTTCTATAAAATGATGATAATAATAATAATAATAATAATAATGACAACTACAATTTACATGTATATATAGTGTAGATAGTACAAATGGTTCATAAAGTGGCTCAGGTTGTGCAATATTACAGTTTTAGTGCAAGTATACAGTGAGGTAATTGTAATTATAAATATACTGTAAATAGTTCTACCACGAGCACTTAACACTAGAATTACCAGAGCCTACGAAAAAACTCGTAGATCCGGCCCACCTTAAATCGCTTCTTAAATCCGTTCACACCTCTCCGCCAGCATCCTTTGTCCTCTAAATGTGCTGATAAAAGACAAGCTGCCAGCAGCCAGCTATTCCATCCCCCCACCGACTTAGAACATGCGCGAACTTTTCCCAGCTCATGCCTTGATTTGATTATCTGGGAGTGAAGTGCTGGAGTTTTAGAGTGGAAATAATAGATCGTTATTTGGAACACACGCATTTCATGTGTGTTCCGTTTCTACAGTAATCTGTGTAAACACATTGTTAAAACAGAAACTTTTTCATATTTTAGTAATAAATGTAACAAAATGTAGTAGGCATAAACTATAGCCTGAGTTCCAAAGATCAAATAAACACTTTCACAAAAGCTTTGAAGATGCTACAGCAGATCCTGTGGCGTAGTGCGCTTAGATTTGTTTCTTAGAGTGCAGCACCTTTGCTGTGCCTCACAGACCTGAGTTCGATTCCCTGCTGAGGATAAAGTGTTGGTTTTTTTTTTTCTTTTTAACCTCAAACGGACATAAAATTTATAAATTGGTATGCACTGTCAGTTAATGAGATCGTTATATTTTCATGTGAAATGCTCCTTTTAAAATATTTTTTTAACAATTGAGACTGCAATTAACATGAACAACTGTCCCTATAACTGTTATTTTTAAGATCCATAACAGACAGAGCACTGCGTAATAGAGAGACAGGCAGGCAGAGATATATAAATAAACAGGGAAGCCACATGTATTGAAAGAAAAAAAGATCAACATGTGCGTTGTTCCTGCTGCACTGAATAAGCTCACACGCTCTAACATCACCCCTCCCCCGATCTGACTCTCTAAGTAACAGCACAAGTACAGACGCAAATGAAGTGCATGTGTGTACTGTATAATATTAACAAAAAGAGCAGCTTACTACTGAAAACGGCAAAAATAGGAGTGAGTGGGGATCAAACTGAGGACTCTTGATTACACTTGGTTTGCGTCTGTACTTGTGCTGTTACTTAGAGAGTCAGATGGGGGGAGGGGTGATGTTAGAGCGCGTGAGCTTATTCACTGCAGCAGGAACAACGCACATGTTGATCTTTTTTTTTCTTTCAGTACATGTGGCTTCCCTGTTTATTTATATATCTCTGCCTGTCTGTCTCTCTTACGCAGTGCTCTGTCTATCTGTGTGTTATGGATCTTAAAAATAAGTTATAAGGACAGTTGTTCATGTTAATTGCAGTCTCAATTGTTAAAAAAATATTTTAAAAGGAGCATCCCACATGAAAATATAACGATCTCATTAACTGACATTGCATACCAATTTATAAATTTTATGTCCGTTTGAGGTTAAAAAGAAAAAAAAAAAAGCAACACTTTATCCCCAGCGGGGAATTGAACTCAGGTCTGTTAGGCACGGCAAAGCTGCTGCACTCTAAGAAGCAAATCTTAGAGTGCTACGCCACGGAAACTGTTCTACCATTCTTGAAGCTTTTGTGAAAGTGTTTATTTGATCTTTGGAACTCAGGCTTTACACATTCTATAGTTTATGCCTACTACATTTTGTAACATTTATTATTAAAATATGAAAAAGTTTCTGTTTTAACAATGTGTTTGCACAGATTACTGTAGAAACGGAACACACATGAAATGCGTGTGTTCCAAATAACGATCTATTATTTCCACTCTAAAACTCCACTTCACTCCCAGATAATCAAATCAAGGCATGAGCTGGGAAAAGTTCGTGCACATTCTAAGTCGGTGAGGGGATGGAATAGCCGGCTGCTGGCAGCTTGTCTTTTATCAGCACATTTAGAGTACAAAGGATGCTGGCGGAGAGGTGTGAACGGATTTAAGAAGCGATTTAAGGTGGGCCGGATCTACGAGTTTTTTCGTAGGCTCTGGTAATTCTAGTGTTAATGGACTGATTGAGTGCGTTTATAGCTGTTGGGATTAAACTGTTTCTGAGCCTCAAGGTCAGTGCAGGAAAGGTTCTGAAGCATTTGTCAGATGGGCGAAGTTCAAATAGACTGTGACATGAGTGAGTGGAATCCATGAAGATGCTGGTGGCTTTCCTGAGGCAGCGTGTGCTGTAAATGTCCTCCAGGGCTGGAAGCTGTATCCCAATAATACTCTGCATTCTCGACACAACCCGCTGTAGAGCTTTCTGATCAGCTGCTGTGTAGCTCAGATACCACAAACAGAATAAATGGGTTAAAATACTCTCAATGGTGCACAAAGAATAACAGTGCTAAAGCAGCTATTGTATTTGGAATAGTCTGGCCATTCTGTGCACCATTATATTATTATAGAATGATTACAGTGCCTTAAATTTGTAAACAATATGCACCATAATGTGGAGATTTGGCAAGATTGGAAAAAAAAACATGTTCAAATGATATTGCATTTTCAAATAATGACGTTTTGATGTATGAATGTGTGTGTGTATGTGTGAGAGAGGCAGAGACAGATTTGATGTCATTCAAGTGGTTACTGGAATATAAACTAAACACTTTCGCAAAGATATAATGAAACAAGTGTGCTTTTATTCAAAAATAAAACAGAATAAAAACATCAAAAAACAACAAAAAACAACAATAAACCAAGAAGACATGATTCACCAACGTTTGTGTGTTTGCTTATATCCCTTCAGCGATATCTTTTACAAGTAGCAAAAACTTATACCGGGTGTTACAAACTTAAATCAAATATATGTTTTTATTATGTAATAGGAATAATAATAGCAGCTTACTGCTCAAAATGTAAACGTGGGGAGGACCCAGGCCCAAACCTACAACCTTTTGATTATGAGGCAGCAGTTCTATATATATAAACTTACCTTCTACTACAAAGTGTAGCACTGAAGCTGATTTCATCAATGTTATCTCTTTAGTGGTGGGCATCTAAACAAATGTTTAGTCAAAATGTACCATGATGAAATAATTATTTTATTGTTTTGTATAAAATACAGTGCACTCCTTGTAGTTTATTTTTTATTCCTCCTTTGTATGTTTACTATATCACCATTACATGAAAAACTATTCCTACTGGCTTTCTGTTACACATGGGCAAATTTACCCCATGACATTAATCTTTTTTTAATGCTAATTATGCATGTGATCAGAAGATAACAAACACCAAAACTCCCTTGATTTTAATAGCCAAGAATAGATCTGAATGTTTCTTGAAACATATAAAAAGCTCTATAGCTCTTGTTATATCATTTGGCTACAGAAAAATCAGCTGATGGATAATTTAGTTTTAATACAAAGAAAGGTAAATAAGTGTACTTCTCAGAGTTATTCTGCTCCTCTATGACAAGTATCTAATGTTTCATATATCTTAACCTTTATTAAGAATACATAACTCAGTGTGATATTGTATTGTAGTCTTACTTGCTCTGTAAAATATCTTGTGACAATTTAATATTTTCAATGGCACTTTATAAAACAGATTGAGTGAAGTACAAAAGTAGTAACAATATTTCACTTATGCAAATGTGTTCAGAGTGATGTAATTTTTGTATGTTTTATGTGTTTAATCTTGAAACAGGAGTTTTATTTAAATTGAATCAGAATTAATGTATGATGTCGATTTCATTGATTTTGTAAGAAGAGGACCAGTTTTAGATAAACAGTAAATACATAAGTAATGGTAAAGGAGACTTTCATAGATCAGACATTGAGCATTCAACTTTAATGTCCAAATGTATACTGATTTTCACATGTAGTAGTTTTAAGTTCCTACAGACCGATTGCTTATTCTTTTTTTTTTTTCTTTTGAGATTGCAGATATATTTACAAGTTTTTGAAATTTTTAATGATCTGCCCTAGCAATGGAAAATGTATCTTATGAAATTTTTATTCTCACTGCATTCGAGGACCTTGGGAACAAAAAAGATGTATATTTTTGGCTTTCCCTTATAGGCTATTTGTTGGTAATATTTTTAAACATGTCGTTAATTATTTTAATATACCAAGAAAAAAAACTCCATGAGCCCATGTACATTTTTCTTTGTAATCTGCTTTTTTGTGAGCTAATTGGATCCTCATCTTTTTATATTAAATTCATGGTTGACCTTAAAGCCAATGTTAACGTTATTTCTCGCTCACTTTGCTTTACTCAGATATTTCTTATTTATATGTATACGACCACAGAAATATCTGTTTTAACAGTCATGGCTCATGATAGATACATAGCAATAAATGCACCTTTACATTACATTACAATTTTCTCAACAAAAAAAGTGCAAAAATTAATTATTGCTTCCTGGATGTATCCCATTTTTATGATATCCATTGGAATGTATTTATCTATACGTTTACCTTTATGTGGCAATGAAATTAACAGACTATACTGTAACAATTGGGAAATTGTTAAACTATCCTGTATAGACACAAGTACTAACAATATTTATGGATCTGTTGTGCTCTGCACTTTTTTAATACCTTTCATTTTCATTTTTTATTCATACATTAAAATCCTTTCTGTGTGCTGGAATAGCTCTAGATTTCAGAAATTTAAAGCTTTTCAAACATGTCTGCCTCATTTAATAACACTGATCTTTTTTTTAAGCTCCTTGCTGTTTGAATTAATTGAGAGCCGACTTAATGTAAAGAGAGTAACAAACGCAGTCACTGCATTTGCTTCATTAGAATATTTTACAGTTCCCCCTCTTTTAAATCCATTAATATACGGCATGATATTGCCTGAAATGCGCAAAAGGGTTGTTTTATTTATTTTTAAAGAGAAAAGGAAAGTGATTATGATTTTGTAAATTTTCACTTCGTGTTTTCTCCGTAAAGGTAAATAAATACTTAAATTAGAAAAAAGGGTCAAACACATTGCAAAACATAACCCATAACTAAATTCTCATATTATTGATATTCTACATTGACATTTACTTATCACTATTATTACCGTTATCCTTCTGACTTATATAAACAGGACATACTATAATTGATTACATACTGTATACTGTATATACACGTTTTATTATAGCTGGAGGCCAGGCAGGTTAAGTCACATGCTCAGGTTCACACAGAGAGTGAAAGGCAGGAATCAAACCAGCAGCCTTTGAGTTCACAGACCAGTGATGTAGCCACTGCCTTTCAGGCTGCTTTTTCATGAATACAGTAGATCATAACAAAGTAATTTATGTGAATTTTATAAAACATAACGCTATATTTATACACATGCTAAAATTCACATTTTGTACAAAATAATTTACAAATATACAATGCAGAATTAGTCAAATAGAGCAAACTTTACTATTTTCATTGGCATATTTGAGAATGAATACTGGCCATTGCCACAGACTATTGTACTGTAAGGATGTGACTTGGACCCTTGGTACAGACTTCTGAGCCGATGAAAAAAAAAGGTCTGCACAGCATGAACTCCAGAGAGGAATTAGAACACCAACAAGGATCAGATCATGTGAACAGGTGGAAGAAGCAAAACGTTGCCAAAGAGTCAAAGAATGACTGGTGACTGGAGGCTGAGTATATGTGAGAAGGATAAGCAGGGACGCTTCCCCAGAGAAAGAAGAGTGTACTTGGTATCAGTACAGAGAGAGCCATGAACAATATGTATATTGCTGTATTGTGTTGTGATTTGATAGATCCCTCTGACAATGATTTATTTTGTTTTCAATTACAAGTAAAAATCATTGCAAGTTAGGCAAGAGTTTATAACATGGCTCTTTTCTATGGGTACTCTACTTTTTCTCACACACCCCTAAGATGTCTTAGATGAAATGGCAACTTTAAACTGCCTGCATATGTGTGTGGGTGTGTGTGTGTGTGCATGAGTGTCCCTGAGATGGACTGGTATTTCCTTCCAGGGTGGATTCCTTGCACTCACTGCAGCCTGTATAGGCCCTGACTTTAGGTGACACTGAACTGATTGAGTGGGTTAAATATGAGTGGGTGGGTTTCTGGCTCTTTTCTATTTGGGGTTAAGCATACAGGAGTAGCTGCTCCTTCACAGCTTGATTGAAAGGAATATTTTAAATATAAAATACAGTGATAGTGATAGTAATGAAAATAATTTTATGTCTTAACAAATATAATGCCTTGCTATATGGAAAAACTAACTGATGCATTAATCTATTAATAAACAATGCATCTTTAACTGTCATTTCACTATGGAAAAATAAAATAACGTCAGTTTGACTTTGAAGACTAGTCTTGTCTTCACGTTTTGTAAAACGTCTTTTCTAATAGTATTTCTCTTAATATGGTTGCCTAAAGGTGTATCTTTAGCTAATGAAATCAATACAAAATTTTATATATTTAACTGATAAATGTGTTAATTTAATGTATGAAAGCATTTTTTGACTTTGTTATGTTGTTTGGTAGATGAAGCAAAGGTGTTGTTTAAAATGAAATTGTACTTATTTAATTTTGCATACATGATGTAATCAATAATAATCCATCCATCCATCCATTATCCAACCCGCTATATCCTATCTACAGGGTTACGAGGGTCTGCTGGAGCCAATCCCAGCCAACACAGGACGCAAGGCAGGAAAGAAACCCCGGGTAGGGCGCCAGCCCACCACAGATCAATAATAATAACAGTTCTAATAAAATGTTAAAATATATATTTTTGTCTTCATGAATATGTCATCAGTTCAACCATATTTCCTAATTAGAATGTAAAAAAAATGATTTTGATGGTTTCCTCCCAAAAACCAAGGAAAGACTATTTACACATCTTGGCATTCTCTCTTGACAGTTAAATACTAAACTGATGCTCTAACAGCATTTGAATGATGCATTGAGAAAGCTGCCTTATGTAAAACTTTATTTAAAGACTTGGATTCACATATTCAAGTAAATATGTTTGTCTCTGAGCAGCAGCAAAAGCTCACCTTCCTGTTGTCATAATTCAGTTGTGCAAATAACTAAAAAAATACACATTTTCTTGTTTTTGTTGGCTTTCAGGGTTGCTGTAATTATGTTTCTAGTGGTAAAGGTTTTGTGCAGTACCTAAGAGACAAGTGTGGTGTCAGTTACAAGAATGTGAAACAGCACAAATGTTTTGCAGCTCAGACAACCACTGTTTGTTCTTTACTGGAAACCCAGTTGATTACTGGTATTGTGTGTTGGTGTGCTATTGCTGTAATATTAAAAACAGCTAACTCAAAGAATCATGTTTATTTTACAAAATTTAATAAACCATTTTTTCTTAAGAGGAAAAATAAAATTGGAAACAAAGGGTAAACTTCTCTGAACAGTAAAATTAGTTTTTTTAAACCAGAGGACTTGATTACAATCATTATCATTAAATAACAGCAAGGAGTTGTCCACCATAATTCTATTCAATAGCCAGAGCCAAAACACTAAGACTAAAATCAAGTCAAGAGGAATGAGCAAGAGTGAGTGTGAGAAAATGACTCTCTAATAGCACTTTTTCATTAAATGAATCGGAATCTTGGATAAAGAAGTTTGTGTTATTCCACTGTAATTTAATAGAATCTGGATGTGTCGTGGAAGAACTTTCCTCAGTCTTCAAGGAAGGCAGTCCATCCATCCATTGTCCACCGCTTATCTGAAGTCGGGTCGCGGGGGAAGTAGTCTAAGCAGGGAAGCCCAGACCTCCCTCTCCCCGGCCACCTCCTCCAGTTCCTCTGGGAGGACCCCGAGGCGTTCCAGGGCCAGCTGGGAGATATAATCCCTCCAGCGTGTCCTGGGTCTGCCCCGTGGCCTTCTCCCAGTGGGGCATGCCCGGAACACCCCCCCCAGGGAGGCGTCCAGGGAGCATCCTAATCAGATGACCGAACCACCTCAACTGACTCCTCTCAATGCAGCGACTCTACTCCGAGTCTTTCCCGGATAACTGAACTCCTCACCCTATCTCTAAGGGAAAGTCCAGCCACCCTGAGGAGAAAACTCATTTCGGACGCTTGTATCTGCGATCTTGCTCTTTCGGTCACTACTCAAAGTTCGTGGCCATAGGTGAGGGTAGGAACGTAGATCAACTGGTAAATCGACAGCCTTGCCTTTTGGCTCAGCTCTCTCTTCACCACGACGGACCGTTGCAGAGCCCGCATTACTGCCGCACCGATCCGTCTGTCAACCTCCCGCTCCATTCTTCCCTCACTCGTGAACAAGACCCCGAGATACTTGAACCCCTCCACTTGAGGCAGTACTGTGCTCCCAACCTGGAGAGAGCATTCCACCCTTTTCCGGCTGAGAACCATGGCCTCGGATTTAGAGGTGCTGACTCTCATCCCCGCTGCTTCGCACTCAGCTGCGAACCGCTCCAGTGAGAGCTGGAGGTCACTGTCTGATGAAGCCAACAGAACCACGTCATCCGCAAATAGCAGAGACGAGATTCTGAGGTCACCGAACAAGACCCCCTCCCCTCCTTGGCTGCGCCTAGAAATTCTGTCCATATAACTTATGAACATAATCGGTGACAAAGGGCAGCCCTGGCGGAGTCCAGCCTCAACAGGAAATGAGTCCGACTTATTACCGGCAATGTGGATCAAGCTCCTGCTCCTCCTGTACAGGGACTGGATGGCTCGTAACAAAGAGCCTTGTACCCCGTACTCTTGGAGCACACCCCACAGGATGCTTCAAGGGACACGGTCGAATGCCTTCTCCAAATCCACAAAACACATGTGGACTGGTTGGGCAAACTCCCATGCCCCCTCCAGGATCCTGGCCAGGATAGAGCTGGTCCAGTGTTCCACGGCCGGGAGGAAGGCAGTCACCGAGCCCAAATTAGAATGCAGAACATTTCTTTATTTGCACAGAGTTCTGCACAAATGTCACGGTCCATGGAGTGAGCAATCAGTTAAACATTTCATCTATTTTTATACTTTCATCTCATCTAATACAGCATGGCATTTGACTCTTAATATGCAGACCTTTATCTCCTTATCCAGTAAATTTATGTAGAATATCCCATTATTCTGAATGCTGCTTCATTAAGTGTTTTGCGAATTGTCCCATTGATCTTAACACTGCTTCATTGGAGGGGTGTATGGGCTTTCTGATCAGTTTATCCCCACTTTCTGGAGGGGTATTTGTTACTTATTCACCTTATTCTAACCTTGGAAAATTATGTTGGTGGCTTCTCCAAAACAAGGCAGAGACTTCATGTGCTTAAGATTTATGTTACATTTAGTTAACCTTGGAGTTACATTCAATTCTTTTCCTTATGTTTAATAAATGTGTTATAGCTTCATATATTTACTTGTAATAGATTTTACAAGATTATCATATACTGTATTAACAAAAATTCCAAAGAAGATGGACCCTGCCAACCAGGCAAAATTCCCTAGCAACCTATTGTGTGCTTGTACTTGCTTTCAAAATGATGCTGTAACACACAGTTAGAATTTAAAGGAAAAATGATCAAAACATATCTCTTACAAAGAAATACAATTCAAGTCACACATGAAAGAAAAATCAGGCAGTTAAACTTTCAAAATACAAAATTCTTGTAAATTAACAATTATTGAAAGCACCAATATTTTTTGAGCAATCAGAATCAAAGTGGACAATTATGCAAACTTCAGCCTCATGCAGTGTGTTTTTTCTTAGTATTAACTTAGGACACAGGAAAATAACTTAAAAAGACCGAATTTTTTGGAAGTGAATCTCAGCTTAAGACTTCTGGGTAAATATTTCTAAAAAGCTCACCGTAACTGAAACAGAATAAAAATCTCATATAGGGACAAAACGTTTTGCCAACATCTACAGAAAATCAAAATGAACACAACAGACCTGTCTCAAAATGAAATGCCAACCCAATTTAACCAAACACTTCACACAGCCACAATATGTTCTTTGTTTCTTAACCAACAAAGACAAACCAAAATGTCCAGAGAAGAATTCCTCAATTCACTGTATGGCTTAGTGCTCAAAAGGCAATCTCTATGAGTACTTCATCAAAGAGTAATTTGGGATACTGCAAAGTGGAAGAATGCATTCTAAAGGTGACAAGACTTTCTAGACAAGAGACAAAGGATCCTACAAAGTAAAAATTGTTGGCATATTTGGACATTCATCTGTAAAGACAGTCTCACCTGTGCTGGTATTTGATCACTAAATTCTGACTCTGCCACTGCAGAGCCACATCAGAAACAGCTTTTGTCCTATCCAGAGAGCCCACCACACCTTAATCAGTAATCTTCTTCTTCTTTTGGCTGCTCCCGTTAGGGGTAGCCAAAGCGGATCATCTTCTTCCATATCTTTCTGTCCTCTACATCTTGTTCTGTCACACCCATCACCTGCATGTCCTCTCTCACCACATCCATAAACCTCTTCTTAGGCCTTCCTCTTTTCCTCTTACCTGGCAGCTCCATCCTTAACATGCTTTTCCCAATATACTCAGCATCTCTCCTCTGCACATGACCAAACCAACACAATCTCGCCTCTCTGACTTTGTCTCCCAACCGTACAACTTGAGCTGACCCTCTAATGTACTAATTTCTAATCCTATCCATCCTCATCACACCCAGTGCAAATCTTAGCATCTTTAACTCTGCTACCTCCAGCTCTGTCTCCTGCTTTCTGGTCAGTGCCACCATCTCCAACCCATATAAAATAGCTGGTCTCACTACCGTCCCGTAGACCTTCCCTTTCACTCTTGCTGATACCTGTCTGTCACAAATTACTCTTGACACTCTTCTCCACCCATTCCACCCTGCCTGCACTCTCTTTATCACCTCTCTTCCACACTCCCTGTTACTCTGTACTGTTGATCCCAAGTATTTAAACTCTTCCACCTTCGTCAACTCTACTCCTTGCATGCTCACCATTCCACTGACCTCCCTCTCACTTACACACATGTATTCTGTCTTGTTCCTACTGACCTTCATTCCTCTCCTCTCCAGAGCATATCTCCACCTCTCCAGGGTCTCCTCAACCAACTCCCTACTATCGCTACAGATCACAATGTCATCAGCAAACATCAAAGTCCACGGGGACTCCTGTCTAATCTCGTCTGTCAACCTGTCCATCACCATTGCAAATAAGAAAGGGCTCAGAGCCAATTTGATGTAATCCCACCTCCACCTTAAATGCATCCATCACTCCTACCGCAGACTTCACCGCTATCACATTTTCCTCGTATATATCCTGTACAACTCTTACATACTTCTCTGCCACTCCTGACTTCCTCATTCAATACCAGCACCCTGCTTGCTGTCACCCTTACTACATCTGCTGTAGTTTCCCAACTGTCTGGTAACTCTTCACTGCCAACCAAGTGCCTGTCTCACCTTCTCCCTAAACTCAACTGTGCAGTCTTCCTTTTTCAACTTCTACCATTTGATCCTTGGCTCTGCCCTCATTCTCTTCCTCTTCTTGATCTCCAACATCATCCTACAGACCACCACCCTATGCTGCTTAACTACACTTTCCCCTGCAACCACTTTGCAGTCTTCAATCTCCTTCAGATTGACTCTTCTGCATAGGATGTAATCCACCTGTGTGCATCTTCCTCCACTCTTGTATGTCACACTATGTTCCTCCCTCTTCTTAAAGTATGTATTCACCTATCCTCTGACCTTCTTCATTCCTCTCCTTGACACAATACCTACCCATCACCTCCTCGACTCATCTGTTCCCTATACCAATATATCCATTGAAATCCTATGCTATCATCACTTTCTGTCCCTTGGGTACACTGCTCATTACTTCATCCAACTCACTCCAAAATGTTCTTTCTCATCCATCGTACACCCAACTTGCGAGGCATATGCAGTAACAACATTCATCCTCACATCTCCAATTTCCACCTTCATAATCATTACTCTGTCTGACACTCTTTTCACCTCCAAAACACTCTTGACATGCTGTTCCTTCAGAATAACCCCTACCCCATTTCTCTTCCCATCCACACCATGATAGAACAATTTGAATCCACCTCTGATCCACCTGGCCTTACTCCCCTTCCATTTAGTCTGTTGCACACACAAAATATCAACCTTACTTCTCTCCATCATATCTGCTAACTCTCTCCCTTTACCAGTCATACTGCCAACATGCAAATTTCCTACCCTCAGTTCCACTCTCTTCACCTTCCTCCTCTCCTCCTGCTTCCGGACACGTCTCCCCCCTCTTCTTCTCCTTCTTCTTCGGCCAACAGTAGCCCAATTTTCGCCAGCACCCTGTTGGCTAACAGTGCTGGTGGCGGTTGTTGTTAACCCGGGGCTTGACCGATCTGGTATGGAAATTTGTATTGTTGATTATTGATTCACTGGATGCCCTTCCTGACGTAACCCTCCGTATTTATCCGGGCACAAAGAAACACACTGGTTTGTGCATCCCCTGTGGCTGGGTTCCTTAGTAATCTACAGATGCAAAATTTCCACTCATTGACACTGGGGAAGATAGGCTACAGGATGCTTTGTTTTCCTGATGGTCTGTAATATTAGCTTTCACCTGATGAAGTAGATGAATAATCTCCTCAGAACATCTCCCAGTGTGGCAAGGGTTGGTGACAACATCACTACTGTCATGCACTAATTGGCCAAATAAGCATCATTGACGAGGATGAGTACAGGAGGGAAGTGAAAGACTAGGCCACAGGTGCCATAACACTAACCACTCTCCGAAAGACAATAAGACAAAAGAGATTGCTGCTGACTTCATGAAAAACAGTTATTCACATGGTTCACCAGTGAAACAAACAGCTGTTTAAGGTTCCTGGGTGTTCTGCCTCTGACGTACTCCCCACAGCAGCAGCATATATTGTATAAGGTGGGCACAACACTGGCTGTTTTTCCTAAGAACACCAAAGACATTAGCAGTGGTAGGAAATAAAGCCTTGCTGAAATTGTTCTGCTGCATCAGTACTTTTGGATGTTTAGCAGCACCACCACCCACGTCTTCAAACTTTTGCAACGGAGTGCTAGCAAGATGACCTGAAAAACATGTAAATCTGGGATAATGGCCTCTCAGTGGAAGGGCTGGAAATGTTTAAACATTTGTTCAAATGTACATTATTAATTATGTTTAGGACAACACAGTTATTTTAGGATCAATAGCGGGTTGGAAATGGATGGATAGAAAGGTAATTTTCACTTTTCAGTATTTGGGTCATTAATCCATGCTTCAAAAGGTTTAAATAAAAGAAAATCTAAAATAAATAAATAAAGCAAAAGAAAGAAGAGTTGAGGGATTTCCAGTGAGAGACTAATACATTTTTTTACAGTGATTGCTAATGACCTTTGCAGTAAGAGGGCAGATGAGAAGTATAATTTTAGGATATATTAGTAGAAAGAATGGAGAACACAAATTACAGGCAACAGTCCAGAAAGCATGAACCACTTGGCATCTCTAGAATATACACAAAAATGACCCAAAACAATTTTTACATATTTCAAATTCCATTGTACTTTATTTTCATGTCTTCTTTTTTTAATAGTTAACACATTGCTGCTCTATTCATTAGACATACATTATTGCATATCGTAAATGATACAATATTATATACAAGATAACTACATTATTACATTTGGTTTTGTAAGTTCAGCCAAATGGTAGGCTTGTCAATAGGTTAGAGACTCTTGGTTTGGCAGGGAGTGATAACGCAGGAGGTATCAGATCATTAAAAGTTGTGCTTAACATCAGCACAACTTCAATGTTAGTTTTAATCCAGCAGGGATTCTGATTATATGTTAAACAGAGAAACAAAATCTTTTTTTCAGACCTGCTACCGCTGGGCATCACCAAAATCATTCACAGGCTGAAGTAATAATGAAGAATAATGAAGAAAATGTGAGTCTTGTTGCACAGATCGGAAATGTCCGGAGTTCCCAAAATGTCACCCAGACAGAGCATTGAAAACAGAAACATACTCTTGCTTTGCTAATGTGGCCTTTAACAGCAACTTGTCAATAAGAAATTTAAGGAAGTGGCAAGAATGATTTACATGGTGGCAGTGAGAAGAAAAACATTTGCCGTATATCATAGTAAAAACATTAATAACAAAAAACAGGTGATCATTATTTTTATTGATTCATTTCAGCCACAATTACAACTGGTGTTTTTT
Organism: Erpetoichthys calabaricus; assembly: GCF_900747795.2. Lineage (NCBI taxonomy): Eukaryota > Metazoa > Chordata > Cladistia > Polypteriformes > Polypteridae > Erpetoichthys > Erpetoichthys calabaricus. Next base: position 44,909,692 of record NC_041397.2, on the reverse strand, counting down.
AAAAGCAGAACACAGTATACTGTATATATCATTATGTAGTTAGTAGTAGCATAGTCTTAATCCATTTAAATTCTTTTTCAGGCATAAGTGATAAAAATGTTTACAGTGTATTTTATCATATGCTAAATAAGCAATCGTCAAAGTTTGTATGGCAAACTGTAAATACTGCCAAGGCTGGTGTGAATATTTCTTTAGCCCAGCAGGCTGATGCATTATATGGGAGAGGGTCTGTGTTTCATGACCATCTTCTTGGTTCAACTTAGAACTTTTTCTTGTGAGGTTGCCCCACAAAATGGTTATTAGCAGTCTCTTACAATATGCCTTATAATGTTTACATACACTTATTTTCCAATATTGTATACATTTTGTGTACAGAAGGCAATGTATTACATATATATTTTATTCATCATTACTAAATGCGATTCAGTTTATATTTTAGATTGCTCTAGCTCAGTAATACGTAATTTACAGCCGGTTCTTTTTATGGCACTGCTATTTACTTCTGCTCCTTGCTTAAATTAAAACAGAAATTATTGTGTCTTCAATGAAAAACACAATGGGGAATTATCATTCTTTAAAATACCAAAAACATAAATAAAACTCTCCTTCCCAATACTCATGGGTCTCTGAAGTAATTAAATATAATTACACTTAATACCTGAATTTACATGTGAAAAGCATCACAATATTAAACAGGTATGTTTACCGCAGGAGCAGCTTCTGATATGTTGTCTATATTTGGAATACAGAATAAACAACTCATTGTTTTAGTCATGGGACAGTAGCATAGTTTATCTGTCTGGTAATGTTCGTTTTTTAACTGAAAAAATGCGAATAACTCTTCTGCGTATTTCAGGTAAAATAATTCCATATATTAAAGGGTTTAAAAGAGGTGGTACTATGACAAACTCCAAAGAAGCAATGGTACTGACCAAGTCTGATGTTCTCTTTAAATGCGTCCGGCTCTCTGTTGATTCAAATATTGTAGAACAGAAAAAAAGAATGAATGTAATTAAATGTGGAAGACAAGTTTGGAATGCTTTAGATTTGTAAGATCGGGACCTATTCCAGCACAAAACGAGGATTTTTATATATGAATAAAAAATGAAGACAGTAGGTAATAAAAACATACTAAAAGCCAGTGATCCATAAATATTATTAGCGCTGGTGTCTGTACAGGACAACTTTACAATTTCCCAGTTATTACAGTACACTGTGTTAATCGTATTTCCACACAATTGTAGACTGCTAGACAGGGATATCAAAATACTCACACAACAGATTGGACATAACCAGGCAAGAAAGACTAACTTGGCTGTTTTTGTACTGGAAATGATGGTACAGTATAATAGTGGGACATTTATCGCTATGAATCTATCATATGCCATAACTGTTAAAATGGTCATTTCAATGCCAAAATAAACATAAAGGAAAAAAATTTGAGTAAAACAAACTGAGCGAGAAACTACTGGAATATCTGTTTGAAGGTCAAACAATAATTTTATATAAAAAGTTGTGGCGCCAATGAGTGCACTAATCAACAAATTGCATAGAAAAATGTACATAGGCTCATGGAGGCTTTTTTCAAAAATTATTATCAGAATTAAAGAGAGATTAAAAGACAGAATTACAAGGTATGCAATTAGTGCAGCCACAAAATATAAATGTTTAGCGTTCCCCATGTCTTTAAAGGAAAGAAGTATAAAACTGGTAACATATGAGGAATTTTCCATCATGTTCTGGGGTCCATAAATTGAGAGTGAAACTGCAAAAATGTGAGAACACCAAATTTAAAAGCAAAGAAAATCTGCCCCTTTTGACTTCTGAGATGTAAATAATAAATCCAGCTTTTAGACCGGATTATGGCAACAGTTCATTGAAGCATCAGATACACCACAGGTCAGTATACTTCCTGTTGATTAAAAATAAAAGGGTTAATAGATTCACAGTAAAAGTATATATACACACACCCACACACATATATTGTATGATTATACAATAGTGTTATTAACTAAAAAGAATATCACAAGGGCACAGTGCACTTAATATACAGGTATAACAAATAAATAAATAATAATAGAAATTAATAAGTAAATAATAATACAAGAGTATACACATTATACAATATATCTATATCTATATGTGTATACTGCTATTCTGTACTCTTTGCAGACTAGTTTTCAGTTCAAGACAAAAAAAAGTAAACTAAATGAAAGAGAACAGTAGCTTTGACTAGAAATGCACAGAAATAATACCATGAATTCTACATGATTGAGTGTTTTACTGATTCGTTTTATTTTCTCACCTTCATTCAGCATGATACTATACTAAGTGTGACCTACTTTCATGTAATACTCCCAGAAATAAAAAAAACGTAATTAGTTTTTACCTTTCCTTCTGGAATCTCTTAAGTGATTCATCATATGGCACTCCTAGTGGTAAATGATGTAAAATGTAAAAGGTTACACCTTTATATATAGAATATCATATCAGTGTTTGCTATGTATTTGCCTGATAGTGTCTCAGGAGTCCTTATTATTTTCCTCTTTATGAAGAGTGCTGATGAATAAAATTCTAAGGACTTGTGTAGTAGTCATGGCTTTAGGCACAACAAGTAAATGATTTAAAATGCCATGAGAATTTGTCCCTTCTGATTATGTTCATTATTGCATATTTTTATTAGATTAAGTAGATATTACATGAAAAATTCTTTAAGGGTATGAATAAAGAAAGTATAGAGTTTATTTTTGATGAAAGCTTTACAGAGTCCAATGCCTTAATCACATAATTCAATAAAGTGCTTCCCCTAAATTACAAATGACCAGTTTATGAATATCTGAGTGCAATAAAGTCTTTTAATATTCAGTTTATTTTTGTATAGTGCTCTTCACTGAGTACGGATGCTGGATACTGTGACAAATTCACATGCAGATACAAATTGAATAATGAACACACTTAAATACACAGATTTGCTTAGACAGAAAAACAACGTTGATCAAAATTGATTAACATTAATGTAGCCCAGCAATATCTGTCTGTTAACTAATTATTGAATTATGGCCAGTTGACAGCAGAGAAAATGATAACAAAAACTCCAATAAGCAGCATTGATATGAAAACTAAATCTCTAGGGGCTCCACAGTCACTAATAACTTTCAAAGTCAGACACAGTCAGAGTTCTGGAGACCTTGGACAACCACATTCTCCTGTGAATTCTGTACAGTCTGTGCTGGGCTGTCTAATATGACAGCATACTCTTTCCATCCATTGATTCCAGTGCTTTCTCAGATAACTTTCCATTGGCAGAAAAAACAACTTGAATGTACAGCAGTAGCATCAATTGCCTCAGTGGAATATAGAGAAAAGAACAGAACAGAAGAGGGTTAGTAACAGCCCAAAATGATGGTATTACTTACATTTTTGTACAAATGGCTAACAAACAAAGATGCAATATGCACAGAAAATCAGCAGTTCTAATTAGGATATGCAACACTAAAGTGGTGACATTGTAGCCTTGATTTAAAAGCTGAGACCAAAGGGACATCTCATATAGTTAGACAGATAGTTACATAGCTTTGGGGTTCTATTGCTAAATCTCTACCTCCCACTGTTATTTATTAATCCTTGAAATCTTTAGTAAGCTGACATCTTAAAATCTTAATGTGTATTTTGGTTTTAAAATGTTAGAAAAACATTTGATGAGAACAGGCTATTCATCCCAACAAATCTATTTAATCCTATCCACCTAATTCCTCCAAAGCAACATCAACTTTAGTTTTGAAAATTCTGATAGTTCTATTGTACTAATTGAACTAATTTTAGAATATCAGTCCACTGTACTTTTTCCTCTCATGATTTTAAACACTTCAGTCTTTTCACCTTGTAGCCTCTTACACCCTGAACGGCCCTGTAGCCGAGTCTTCTTCATCTTCTTCTTTCCGCTGCTCTTATTAAAAAACCTTCTCTTAGGCCTTCCTCTTTTCTGGCAGCTCTATCCTTAGCATCCTTTTCCCAATATACCCAGAATCTCTCCTCTGCACATGTCCAAACCAACGCATCGCCTCTCTGACTTTGCCTCCCAACCGTCCAATCTGAACCGACCCTCTAATGTACTCATTTCTGATCCTGTCCATCCTCGTCACAACCAATGCAAATCTTAACACCTTTAACTCTGCCACCTTCATCTCTGTCTCCTGTTTTTTTGGTCAGTGCCACCGTCTCCAACCCATATAACATAGCTGGTCTCACTACCATCCTGTAGACCTTCCCTTTCACTCTTGCGGATACCCATCTATCACAAAATACTCCTGACACTCTTATCGACTCATTCCACTCTTCCTACACTCTCTTTTTCACCTTTCTTCCACAATCCCTGTTACTCTGTACTGTTGATCCCAAGTATTTAAACTCATCCACCTTCGCCAACTCTATTTCCTGCATCCTCACCATTCCACTGACCTCCCTCTCATTTTCACACATGTATTCTGTCTTGTTCCTACTGACCTTCTTTCCTCTCCTCTCTACAGCATATCTCCACCTCTCCAGGGTCTCCTCAACCTGCTCCCTACTCTCACTACAGATTACAGTGTCATAAGCAAACATCATAGTCCACGGGGACTCCTGTCTAATCTCATCTGTCAACCTGTCCATCACCATTACAAGTAAAAAAATGGCTCAGAGCTAATCCCTGATGTAATCCCACCTTCACGTTGATAGCATCCATCACTTCTACTGCAGACCTCACCACTGTCACACTCTGCCCTCAGTCTCCTCCTCTTTTTGATCACCAATGTCATCCTACAGACCACCATCCTATGCTGCCTAACTACACTTTCCCCTGCCACCACTTTGCAGTCTTCAATCTTCTTCAGATTGAACCTTCTGCATAGCATATAATCTACCTGGGTGCATCCTCCTCCACTCTTGTACATCACCTTATGTTCCTCTTCTTAAAATGTGTATTCACCACAGCCATGTCCATCCTTTTCGCAAAATCCACTATCATCTGACCTTCTTCATTCCTCTCCTTGACACCGTACGTACCCATCACCTCCTCATCTGCCCTGTTCCCTTCACCAACATGTTCTTTGAAATCCACTCCAATCTCCACTTTCTGTCCCTTGGGTACACAGTCCATCACTTCATGCAACTCACTCCAGAAATAATCTTTCTCATCCATCGCACACCCAACTTGCGAGGCATACGCACTAACAAAATTCATCATCACACTTCCAATTTCCAGCTTCACAATCATCACTCTTTCTGACACTCTTTTCACCTCCAAAACACTCTTGACATACTGTTGCTTCAGAAAACCCCCTACCCCATTTCTCCTCCCACCCACACCATGGTAGAACAATTTGAATCCACCTCCGATCCACCTGGCCTTACTCCCCTTCCATTTAGTCTCTTGCACGCACAACATAACAACCTTCCTTCTCTCCATCACTTTACCTAAACCTCTCAACTTACCAGTCATACTGCTAACATTCAAAGTTTCTACCATCAGTTCCACTCTCTTTACTTTCCTCCTCTCTTCCTGCCTCTAGACACGTCCCCCTCCTCTTCTTCTCCTTCTTTGGAAACAGTAGCCAAAAGTAGGGTCCTTCAAATGGCAACACATGCCACCCCATCAACCCCAAGCCCGCCAACATGTGGCCACTCCTTATGTGCACCTTGGGAACAAACCAATAATTGAACAAGTGCCTTTTTTCTTTTATTACAAGGAGGGTGCTTGCACAGAATTAAATACAACCTGGGCAAAGTGCTTTTAAAGTATCACATTGAGAGGCATTTCCTCACATGAACCCATACTAAAAACAGATAGAAAATGGACAAGGCAGTCCAAAAGCCTCAGCTATAAACAAATGCAAGATGTTGCTACTTTGCCCTAAAGAGCAATTTTACACAAAAATGTCCTCAAAAAATAAACCTCTGCAGTTCAGATCCAGTGGCTCAGCATGATGTGTACTCTAGTCATGAGCCAAAAAGTGTTGCTGGTCAGAAAGACAAAGCCCTTCCAAAATAACAAATTTGCTTACTAACAAAAGGACTGTAGAAAATATAAAAATTTTTCATAATATTACAACGTGTCTCACTACTGCAAGGGCTGTGGCAAATGGAAGCAGGGTTGGAGTGGAGTGTTGGGGAAAGCACTTTGTAAGGGTTTGAAGCACCTCCCTAGAGAGACAGACAGCTGAGTGATAGGGGTCAGGGTTAATTAACGATGCTTGCGGGTAAATAAAAATGTGAGTGTGTGGTTGGCGAAGAGCAGCTTTGGAGCTAGGTAGTGTGGTACCTGGCTGGGGTTCATGCCCGGCCGGGATGCCCAGGAGGACCAGAGGAGGGCTTGTGCCTCCTCCAGAACACGAGGGGGTGTCCTCCCTGGTTGCTTTGGGGGCCACGGGTACAGAGCTTGGAAGCTCAACCCTGTAGGGGCCCGTGGTCACCGCCAGGGGGCGCCCCGATGCCTTGGGAGCCCTGGTCTTCAGTACTTCCACCACACCTGGAAGTGCTAGGGGGAAGAGGATTGGGGACACCCGGTGGACTTCTGGCTACACCGCTAGAGCGTCCGCCACACAGGGATGTGGCTACAGAAGCTCCTTAGGATGCATCTGGAGTCCATCCGGGGGTGGATAAAAGGGGCCACCTCCCTCCAGTCATGGGCAAGAGTCGGGTGGAAGAGGACGAAGCTTGGTGAAGAGGAGTGGAGGCGTACCAGAGACTGAGAAGGCATTGTGTTGTGGCCAAGGACTTAAGGGGTGATTGGTGCTGCAGCACTGGGTAATGTGCACTACGATGTACGTAAATAATGTAAATAAACATGTGTTGGGTGATAACATCTTGTCTACCTGTCTGTGTCCGGGCTGTTCCCCACAGTAGGAAGACAGCTACAGTGAACTGGAGAAGGAAGCCAATGGTTAAAGGGCAACAGCAGGCAGGCCATAAGCGATCTGGTTTTTGTTATTTTGTAGGTGTCCCCAAGACCCAGACAACAGGCAGCAGTAGGGCACCCCTTATATTGTGGCACACCAAATTAGAAGCCTGTAGGCATCTCGAAGAATTCCCTGCACTGTGTGTCTTATTCAACAAGTTGTCATATTGGTGTCAGTGTTGAGGTGGAACAAAGCAGCAGTCAAAGTCCAGGTGAGAATGAATTTAAAGCATTCATGCCGCATACAAGTTCGCCTAGGCAGTTAGCCTTCATGGAGGAGTGCAGGTTTTCAGCCCACGTGTAGCGAGAGGGCTACTTAGGATCTTCTTCTGAGCAGTTTTCATGTATGATGCTAGACACCAGTGAGCGTGCAGCACAACCCACCTTTATGGAAGGCACTCAATTTAATGCAAGGGTGGTGCTATAGGAATGAAAGAACTCCAGAGCTTATAGAATTTTAATCAATATTTTTAATCAATACATGATATAATTTTACAATTTAATACAGTTATGTACTTCTATGAAGATATAGCAATAAGGATAAAAGTTGAATGTAACTAAAGGGTTAACTAAATGTTGTTTTAAGCCTAGCCATGTGAGGCTTTTGCCTCATCTTAGAGGAGCCGCGAAGATGGTTGTTAACGTTAAAATGAAATAGATGAGTAACAAACACTCCTCTATTTACAAGGCAATATTCACATTAATGAGAGAGTCAAAAGGACTACCTGAGTGTGTTGGCATGGCCCGAATTTAAACAGAGCTTTATGTATTTAGCAAATGGATGAACAGAGGATTGTGGAGTAGGGCACCTGTTAATATACGTAGATGAAGAGGTGATAAGCATTTTGTCTGAAGGACTGCGTGAAGGGTGCCGAGGCTAGATAAAACTGCTATGGCTCTTGGAGGATCACATTTTGTAGAGGGTGGATATGGAGGTGGTGCCTGTGACTGCTGGAATAAAGACACAACGGATGGGTGGAACTTGTTAAAGACTGGCAGATTTGATGGAACTGGGTATTGGAAAGCATACTACACCTGTTTTGCATAATTGCCAGGGCAAATGGCTGGAGTTTGGAGGAGCAAGCTGTACACCTGGCTGCAGCACTGGATGGTGATGCATTAGTGGCACTGACGGATGTGCCAGAAGATGAGTTGTTAAATGCCCATGCACTGGAAGCAACATTGGAGCGGTGTTTTAGCCATGCAGAAGCCGTCACTGAAATAAGGCAACAGTTAGAGCAAAGAGTTCACAAGACACCTGAGGCCCTGGGGGCGTTTGCTGCAGATGTACAGTCTTTAGTGCAAAGGGGTTATTCCCGTTTTGACAGATCAGTGCGGGCAGAGTTGGCTGAGGAGGCATTTCTGCAGGGTTTCCATATATTTTTGAGCAGCATTGTAATGAATGTAGTGTCATGCAAGCTTAATTAATCTACCATTTAAAATGTGAAACAGCTAAATAAAATACTTCAAGAGTGGAATGCCTCATACATAGTGCCTAAAAAGTGCTTTAATTTACACAATAAAAATACAAAAGGATTATTGGCTAAAGAGGCATTTCTCCATTTTTCTTAACCTGAGACCTTGAAACAAGCTTTGTCTACAGCACAGGAGGCAGAACAGATACTGTACTTACAAAACGTTGCAGCCAAGCACTTCTTGCATCAGCAGAGTCAGCCAATGGAAGGAGGCCACATCTATCCAGCAAACTAAGGCCAGAGAACAAGACCATGAGATGGACACTCCAGTGATTCCCGTCCAGAGATTCAGGAATCTTTCACGTCTAATGCGCCCACCCCATTGCTGGTACTGTGGACAACCCAGGCACTTATAGTGTGACTGCCCCAGTAGAACTAAACAAGAGGATGTTCAAGTAAGCACTCTGCTGGAAAACATCAAGGGACCAGTGTAGAAGGAATGACACTAGCCCCAAAAACAGTCCCAGTCGGTTGGTTGTGGGAGGGAGATTACTGTTACATTCCAGTTTTGATTGGGGGCTGTGAATGCAATGTGCTGTTGCATACAGGGTGGATCCATTGTCTATCCTGATGTTTTGGATGTACCAATCCTATGTATAGCCACTTCTACTACGTTAATGATGGCCGCAGGTAAGACAGTCTCCATTTTAGGCAGAGCACAAATTGACAATCATATTGCTGAGAAGCAGTGGTTGCAGGATGTCTGGGTGGCTAAAATCAAAGACCCCTGTATTCTGGGACTTGATTTCTTACAGTCAGCAGAGGCCGAAATAGACCTTCAGATGCGGACTATGTATCTTCAGGGCAATGGGACACTTCCCTTGTTAAGGCACCAGCAAAACTGACAGAAACCACCGATGATTGCTTCCCAGTTTCATCAATAGAGGTTGTCCGCACTGTTTGGAATTCCAACAAGAAAGGGTTAACACAAAATCAACAGCGTCAGCTCTGGAATTTGTTACATGACTTTTACATGACTCATCTTCTGCAGCATGACATCAATACTGGGAATGCTTCTCCTGTCAAACAGCGTCCCCACTGTATACCACTTACCAGGCAAACAGCAGCTGAGAACATTCTGCAAGAGATGAGGCAGGCTGGGATTATTGAACCCTCTGAGTTTCCCTGGGTCTCTCCTGTGGTCCTCGTCCCCAAGAAGAATGGCAACTGGTGCTTTTGATTACCGGCAGGCAAATACTGTGACCATCAAGGACTCCTACCCATTGCCTTGTATCGATGAGTCCCTGGATCTTGTGGCAGGATCAGCCTGGCTTTCCTCACTAGACCTGTGAAGTGGATACTGGCAGGTACCACTGACACCTGAATCTCGACCATAATACCGCATTTTCAATTGGAAAGGGGGCTCTGGCAGTTCCGAGTCATGCCTTTTGGTCTTTGCAATACCACAACTACATTTGAATGGTTAATGGATGCGGTATTGGCAGGTATGTCTGGTATTAAATGGCTTGTCTACTTAGATGATTTACTGGTGCATATCAAGACATTCCAGGAGTCTCTGGAGTTCTTCAGGGAGGTTCTGCATAAGCTTTGTGTGGCCAACCTTAACCTTCATCCTGATAAATCCACCTTCTCAGGAGAGAAGTGTCATTCCTGGGTCAGCGTGTGAGTAAAAGAGGTATCACCACAGAGAAAGATAAAGTGTCTGCTGTGCAAGAGTAGCCAGAGCCACAGGACTGAAGGCAGATTTGGGAGGTTCTCATTTGTACCTGAATTTCCCACAATTGCTGCACCCTTGCACCGCTTGTTGAGCCCAGATGAAGAACTCCAGTGGGGGGAAAACCAACAAGCCACCTTCTGTAATTTGAAAGAATCCCTTTGCAGTGCACCAATCCTGGGATCACCCAATATGAACCTGCCAATCCTTCTTGACACCCACGCCAGTGTTGTAGGCTTAGAGGCTGTGCTGTCACAGCAACATCCAGAAGGAGAGCGTGTAGTGGCTTACTATAGTCATGCTCTCAGAAAAACAGGAATTATTGCATGACTCGAAGGGAGCTCCTTGCCATGGTGGAAACTGTTCATCACTTCAGGCACTATCTGTGTGGCCTCCCTTTTGTTGTCCACAGTGATCATAATGCTCTACTGTATAATGTTTACTGTGTTTTCAAGAACCGAAGGGACAGTTTTCTCATTGGTTGGAGGAGCTTCAGGCATACCACTTTCGCGTAGAGTACCAACCTGAAGAAACATATAAATACAGATGCACCGTCTTGACGACGCTGTGCACACCAGGGGTGTCTATTGTGAGCGACAAGAGCATCAAGACCAAAACTGTGAGGATCCTGATAGGGTTTAGTCCCAAGCTCTTTCAGTGCCAGTGATTAGTTAGTCAAGAAAATACCCCCAAGGTCAAGAAGGTCCTCCACTGGAAAAAGGAGAGTGTCGTCCCTGCAGGTGATCAAGTTTGGGTGAATGGATTGAAAAGACGGAAGGGGCGATCTCTAAATCTGGATAGTCCTTGGGTGGGCCAATGTCAGGTTTTGGAATGTGTGGGGGAAGTTGTTTATTGGGTCCAGATACCTACCTGTAGGCAGGAGAGTGTTTTTGCATCAAGACCGGCTGGCCAGCTACCGGGGTGGTGCTCCTTTGCAACCTGGACCCATGGCTACCACAACACGGAGATTAAATCAAATGTTCCTCCACTTGCTTGTCCTAACTCCACTAACAGACGCCCACGCTGGCAAAGACAGCTGCCAAGATATTTGCATGATTATGTGCAAATTGGCATCTTGAAGACTTCCCCAGAAAAGCGGCCCTGTGTGTCTTATTCAACAGGATGTTAACGTATCAACTATTTTCTAAATAAGCCTGTTTCATATGCCAGAGCACTACTTTTGGACTGTCCAGCCTCACATAATAATTTAAATGACATAATAAGTATAATAATCCACATATTATAAAATGGGGTTTAATTTAAATTTTTCTGTGAAAGTAAAACAAGAGTAACTGTCTTCCAAAGACATAGATGCTGTACATTTGGATTTGAGACCCTGCACTATGTAAATGCATTGCAAAGCTAGGTAAAAAAAAAAAACCTTGCAAAATTATAGTTAAGTATTTGATAAAAAGAAATTTAAGTAAAAATGTCTTTCTCTGGATATCAGCAGACTAATGGTCTTCCGTTTAAATTTCACAAACAAAATTTTGTTTATTAGTTTTAATATGTTCATTAAAATAGATAGTGGACATCTGTCTATTATGGATTTGTCATTTATTCATTTCTGCACCCCTAGTGATAATGTAGTGTCATGCAAGCTTAATTAATCTCCATTTAAAATATGAAACAGCTGAATAAAATACTTCAAGAGTGGAATGCCTCATACATAGTGCCTGAAAAGTGGTTTACTTTACACAATAAAAATAGTAAAGGATTATTTCAAAGAAGCCATAAATATTGTAAAGACTACAACATCTAAGACCTTCAGTTTTTGCAGTACACTTTGGTTAAAGTTGTACATTGACTACTGTATGGCTGTCCATTTTTCACTCTGAGATTAGAAGATAACCCAGACTGTCAGGACCTTTTGCGAGATGGACTAATACCTCATACATCAGCGATAACTGCTTCTCTCAGGAGGGTCATGAAGTGTTTAAAAACAGAGTCATTTATATTGTGGTTCAAAAAGCAGTTTCAAGCAAGAATATAAACATACCCACAATAAAGCATTCTTACAATTTATTAAATATATATATATATAATGATCGCTGTTTCTCTCAATATTTCTTTGTTTTCTGTATTAATAATGAGAATTTTTTCATTTTTGTTGTAATATGCCTTTCTAACATATATAAATATTAAGTCATCATTGAGTGTCCCATTTGCTAAATATATAAATGTATATTTTAATTAACAATTGCATTTAATATAATGTAGAATATATAATTTTAGACAGCATAGTGTTGCAGTGGTGAATGCTTCTTCTTCACACCTCTCCAGACCCCTGTTTGATTTTGATTTACATGGTGAAAGTGAAAAATCATTTACACTATCTTATCCCATAAACATTAATAACTTCACACATATCTTTACTTTTATTTATACATTTCAACCACAATTGCAACTGGCATTTCTTGAAAACTCACCATATTAAATATATTTGTATGTCAGCCACATCTGTCATTGCTAGTAACATACTTTAAATCCCTTTACCTTCTTTTAAGGCCCAAAAGATTAAAAAAAATATTTGTAATATATTTTGTCATATTTCACTAACAGACAAGCTGTGTATTACACACTATAAATTTTGTACAGTCTGGTGTGAACGTTTCTTAAGCCTAGCAGGCAGAAGCATTACATGGTAGAGGGGCTGTGTTTCAAGGCCATCTTCCTGGCACATCTTAGCACTTTTTTCTTGTGAGGTTGCCTGAAAAAATGGTTACTAGCTTTCTGCATGGGAGTATCTTATAATAGGCCTTTCAGTGTTTAAACATACTTAATTTTTCTTAACATATATATATACAGTATATATATTTTATAGAAGGTATTATTTGATTCATTATTTTCAAAAGCATTTCAACATATCTTTTAAATTACTGAAGCTGTTTAATGCATAATTTACAACTAGTTATTTTTGTGACACTGTTATTTAATTCTATTCTTTGCTTAAATATAAAAAGAAAGCATTGTGTCTTCAAGGAAAACAATGATACACAATTGCCATATTTTACAATAAAAACATAAATACAACTCCCTTTCCAAATACTTTGTTTGGGGTCTCTGAAGTTATTTTATATAGGGTTACACTTAACCTGCGGTGGGTTGGCACCCTGCCCGGGATTGGTTCCCTGCCTTGTGCCCTGTGTTGGCTGGGATTGGCTCCAGCAGACCCCCGTGACCCTGTGTTCGGATTCAGCGGGTTGGAAAATGGATGGATGGATGGTTACACTTAACGCTTGAATGTACAAGAAACACAGGTACATAATTGTGTACACTTGTACATCACAAAAGAATGCTTACTACTGGTGTAGCTTCTGGTAATGTCTATTCTGAATACAGAATAAACAATTCATTATTTATTATTTTATTTTGGAGCAGAAACTTAGTTTATTGGTCTGGTAGTGTTTGTTTTTTGCCTGAAAAAATGTAAGTGACTCTTTTGCGTATTTCAGGTAAAATCATTCCATATATCAAAGGGTTTAACAGAGGGGGAATTATGACAAACTCTAAAGAAGCAATGGTATTGACCAAGTCTGATGTTCTTTTTAAATGCGTTCGGCTCTCTGTTGATTCAAATACTGTTGAACATAAAAAGAAGGTGAATGTAACTAAATGTGGAAGGCACGTTTGGAAAGCTTTAGATTTGTAAGATCGGGACCTATTCCAGCACAAAACAAGGATTTTTATATATGAATAAAGAATGAAGAGAATAGGCAATAAAAAAATACCGAAACCCACAGATCCATAAATATTATTAGCACTAGTGTCTGTACAAGATAACTTTACAATTTCCCAATTATTACAGTACACTGTATTAATCGTATTTCCACATAATTGGAGACTGCTAGAAAGGGACACCAAAATACTCATACCAGTAACTGGATATATCCAAGCAAGAAAAATTAACATTGCCACTTTTGTATTTGAAATGATAGTACTGTATAATAGTGGAACATTTATTGCTATGAACCTATCATATGCCATAACAGTTAAAATTGTAATTTCCACAGCGAAATAAACATAAAGAAAAAAAATCTGAGTAAAACAAACTGAACGAGAAACTACTGGAACATCTGTTTGAAGGTCAATCAATAATTTTGTATAAAAAGTTGTGGAGCCAATTAGAGCACTGATCAATAAATTGCATAGAAAAATGTACATAGGCTCATGAAGGCTTTTTTCCAAAACTATCAGCAGAATTAAAGAGAGATTAAAAGATAGCATTAAAAGATATGCAATTAGTGCAGCCACAAAATATAAATGTTTAGCGTTCCCCATGTCTTTAAAGGGAACAAGTATAAAAGTTGTAACATATGTTAAATTTTCCATCATTCTCAAGGGTCTGTAGATTGAGAGGGAGAGTGTAAAATCTGCCCCTTTATGACTTCTGAGATGTTAATAAAAAGCCCAGTTTTTAGACATTGGTTACGACAAGAGCTCACTGAAGCATCTCATCCATCGCAAGTCAGTATTCTTCCTACTGATTAAAAACAAAAAGGTTAATTTTAAATTCACAGTTTTTCTTTTTTGTAATCTATTCAAAATAAACAATTTAAAATTTGCCTCTGCTTAAAACTCTGTATTTTAACAAGTACTGTATTTGGTTGATTACATTGACAAAAAACTGGCTTAGGTTACATCGCTGTAGACAAAACTACTACTTACTGGTAAAAATTACACCGTGCACTACTTTTAAACTGCAATTCAACACTCTTTGTAAAGGTTTAATAAATTATTATAAACTAGTTTCAGAGTTCAAGAAAAAAGTATACCAATTAAAAGAAAAAAGTATTTTTGACTTACAAAGCAGAGAAAATAAAACAACCCTAACCCTTTATTTGCTTGTCTTCATTTAGCATTACATCAAGAGTGCCCTCAGTTTAATGTAAAACTGCTAGAAAATGCTTGTCATCTGTTTTTACCTTTTTTTCTGGGATCTCTTAAATGATTCATCATATGACATTTCTCATGGTAGATGATGTTAAATATAAAAGGTTTTAGCTTTATATATAGAATTTGGTCTCATGTTTTTCTATGTAATTGTCTAACAGTGTCTCAGGAGTCTTTTTTTGCTTTCCTTATGAAGTGTGTTACTAATAAAAGTCTAAGGAACTGTGTAGCACAACAACTAATTGACTCAAAATGTCATGAATGCCTTTCCCTTCTGATTATCTTAATTATAGCACTGCCTAATGTTCTAAACACATAACTCAATTCAGGGGTCTTCTGAGTTTCAAACACTGCACCAATATTTGGGTATACATAAAAACGTATTTTAATATCCATCCATCCATTTTCCAACCCGCTGAATCCGAACACAGGGTCACTGGGGTCTGCTGGAGCCAATCCCAGCCAACACAGGGCACAAGGCAGGAACCAATCCCAGGCAGGGTGCCAAACCACCGTAGGACACACACAAACACACACTAGGGCCAATTTAGAATCGCCAATCCACCTAACCAGCATGTCTTTGGACTGTGGGAGGAAACCAGAGCGCCCGGAGGAAACCCATGCAGACACGTGGAGAACATGCAAACTCCATGCAGGGAGGACCCGGGACGTGAACCCAGGTCCCCCAACTGCGAGGCAGCAGCGCTACCCACTGCGCCACCGTGCCGCCCTATTTTAATATCCTATTTGTTCAATGAACCCCAATGAAAATTTCTGTATACACAAAAACTGAGGGCCAATTTTTCAAAAGACTTTCAGCAGTGAGAACAGCATACAAGACTCTCACTGGTTTTCTTGAAATGAATGACAGATATAATAATCATGCACAAGTGTATCTTCTCACCACAATTTGAGCTGGTGTGAAGCTTTCAAACATTTGAATCTACACTGATCTCCTCATTTTGGTAGATGAAAATTGCCTTTTTACTAGAGGCTGTGTTCTTAAGACACTGGAATATTCTTCAAAGGAGACAAGGACACACCACAAAAAAGAATGAAAGATAACACAGTACTGTTAAAATATTGACAGAGTAAGTAAGGAGGTAGTAGTAAAAAGTATTGTTTAAAAAAAACCAGGGCATTTACACTTCAACCTTTCATTAAAAGACAAATTGACACTGCACTATGATCCCCATTTTTTTTCAATATTATGGGAACTGCACTGGGATTGAGTACTCAGTAAGCTGCACGATTACCAGTTTGTACAGTGGCACAGTCATTGATACCAAAGTGGAGAATTATATTTTCCAATTAAACTGTTAATTTAAATAATTTATTCAGTTATTACAAATGTGCAAGATTAACACTTTATTGCTCTTTATAAGTTGGTTTAATGCTGCATTACATTTGTCTTAACAGTCTGTTTAAGGTGCCTTAACCTGCATCAAACAAATCCTGCTTTTTCAATAGGAAACTGAACTTAACATGGCCCACTAACTGTCAGAGAAGTTTATGCAATTTGTTGGATTCCAGATAGAGTATGATTGGTTCTATTCACTACATGCATATTACTCTATCTGTTCTTTATTGAGAAACCGCCTTCAGATTTGGAGTTGAATTCTTCCTGTGAAAGATGGGGAATTGTTATAAAATCTAGTAGTCCTCATCTTGTAAACTAAAAACAAAAGATTTCTTTCTTAATGAAGACAAGTTCAACTGCAACATAGTAATGTTTATTTTTAGTGATAATTTTTTTCACTGTTCTAGTAATGTTATAGAGTTATGGGAATTGCAAATGAAGAAGAAAAGGTAAATGTGTGACGTATCATAGTGCTATTCTACTATGGATTGTATTAAGTTCTTCTTCTGTTTTGCTTAAACAACAAGAAACTACAGCATGCTTTTATTTCTCTTTGGAGCATTCATCTTTTTAAGGGATTTATTAGGGAATACTTTTACTTTAAATATATATCATCTGAAATATTTTTGTGGTATATTAGAAAAGAACTTAAATCCTTTGCTACTGAATATTAACCTTTTAATAACTAAAGTTCATACAATTACAGCAAATAAAAAATCACACTAATTTTTATCATTTCTATAAATCACCATTTCATTGTATTCATAATCTCTATTTTGTGAAAATACCATGCAAAACATCTTGTTTCTTTCAAGCTAATAATGTTAATGTAATCGCATTGTTGAACATTTTATATTTTTATTGTATTTGGTTTCTAGTAAGTTGTGTTTATGAATAGTAGAGGATATGAGATTGCAGGCCAAACTAGTTTAGATTAGGACAAATCAGTTTGTCCTGGGAGCTTAACATTAATTTCAGGACAATCTAGTTTAGACTAGGCCAAACCATTTAATCCTATTGTGCTTCGGACAAACTGGTTTGGCCTAGTCTGAACTAGTTTGCTCTTAAAATCAGGTTTGACTACATTTGCAAACTGTACATGTATGTTTATTTAATGATTTTCTTCCTAATGTACTATATCTATTTTTTTTTTTTGCATATGAATATTGCTGTGTTTGCATAAGGGGTGGCACAGTGGCGCAGTGGGTAGCACTGCTTCCTCTCAGTTAGGAGACCCAGGTTCACTTCCCGGGTCCTCCCTGCGTGGAGTTTGCATGTTCTCCCCGTGTCTGCGTGGGTTTCCTCCGGTTTCCTCCAAAGACATGCAGGTTTGGTGCATTGGCATTTCTGAATTGTCCCTAGTGTGTGCTGGTGCCCTGCCCGAGGTTTGTTTCCTGCCTTGCGCCCTGTGTTGGCTGGGATTGGCTCCAGCAAACCCCCGTGGCCCTGTAGTTGGGATATAGCAGGTTGGATAATGGATGGATGTATTTGCATATTGTTAACATTTTGTATTTTAAGATATATTTTTTTATAAAAACAAAAGCTTTCAAATGGCATAATTCCTTTTTTCTTTTGGAATATAAAATGACAATAAGCAAAAACATAAAATATTGTTGCAAAACAAAATTTCCATTTAGCATATGTTACTTAGTAAAATACTAGATTTCTCCTAAGGACTGTTTATGGTTAAATAAAAACACTTTCAAATTAGAGCATAGAGAAACAAGAGGGAAATTTAGGCAACTTTACATCCTTTGAAGCATTCATTTTAAATATTAAAACAGATTCCAACACAATTATAGTGCTAGTCTATAGACCACCAGGGCCGTATTCATTGTTCATGTCTGAATTTAGCAACCTTTTATCTGACTTGGCTATAAATTATGATCACGTAGTACTGATGGGAGATTTTAATGTACACATTGATGTGGAAACTGACACTTTTAGCAAATGTTTTACTTATTTGTTAAATTCAGTAGGATTTTGTCAGAATGTCAAAAGTCCAACTCATAACCATAACCACACATTAGATTTAATTATAACTTACAAAGTTGAAATTCAAAATTTAATTATTACTCCATTAAATGAAGTTATTTCTGATCACTACTTAATTACATTTGATTTAGTCCTGCCCTTGCCAACACACTCCCAGATTAAAACAAAGACAGTGCGACATCTAGATTGTAATTCTGCTCCAAAATTTATAGATACTTTGAGTAAGTCGAGTGTAATTGTGGAAAACCATTTAGATCAGTTAACATCAAATGTAAATACGGAAAACAATTTAGATGAGCTAACATCACATTATAATGTGACCTTGAGAGATGCTCTGGACACAGTGGCTCCCCTTAAAACAAAAGTGATCAAAGCACATAGAAACTCTCCCTGGTTTAATGAAAACACTCGAGCTCTTAAATTAGAGTGTCGAAAACTGGAGCGCAGATGGAGAACAACAAAGCTACAGGTCTTTCAAATTGCATGGACAGAGAGTGTTAATAAATATAAAAAAGCCCTCTTTAAAGCTTGGTCAGAATATTATTCTACATTAATAGATAGCAATAATAAAAATCCTCGGGTACTGTTTAGAACAGTGGCTAAATTAACAAATGGAAATTCAGATCAACAGTGCAAAATACCAACAGACATTAGCAGTACAGACTTTATTAACTTCTTCAATGAGAAAATTAAAAATATAAGATCCCAGATCTCTGCATCACAGTACAAACCAAATACTAGCTTAGCAGACCCTGTCTCACGTTGCACTCAGCACTTTAGTAATTTTAATCCTGTAACTGAGCAGGAAGTCTTAAGTTTAATTTCTAAAATGAAGCCCACTACTTGTTCCCTAGATCCAGTGCCAACAAAACTAGTAAAAAGTGCAATGGATGTTCTTGCAGCGCCTATCCTAAACATTATCAATAGTTCATTATTCCATGGCACAGTACCTGATGCACTAAAAGTGTCAGTCATTAAACCATTACTTAAAAAGTCAGACCTTGACCCACATATACTAAATAATTATAGGCCTATTTCAAATTTACCGTTTCTCTCTAAAATACTAGAAAAAGTAGTCGCCAGTCAGCTTCAGACACACCTTATGCATTACAATTTATTTGAGAAATTCCAGTCTGGTTTTCGCACTGGTCATAGTACAGAAACGGCACTAACACGGGTTGTAAATGACATTCTGATATCCTCTGATGAAGGAAACTCCACTGTAATTATGTTGTTGGACTTAAGTGCAGCATTTGACACCATCGACCATTCTATTTTACTGCACAGGCTAGAAAATGATGTTGGGCTTACAGGCACCGTGCTCGCTTGGTTTAGTTCTTACTTATCAAATCGATTCCAATATGTATAGAAATGTGCTGACAGTACTCCATCATTATACACAGAAGTTCAATATGGTGTCCCGCAGGGCTCAGTACTGGGACCTTTACTGTTTTCACTTTACATGCTTCCACTGGGATCTATCATTAGGAAACATAATGTTAATTTTCACTCGTATGCAGATGACACCCAGTTATACCTTTCATTTAAATCAAAAGAAGTTTCTCCAATGTTGTCTTTAATTAGTTGTGTTAGTGAATTAAAGGAGTGGATGAATAAGAACTACTTGTCTTTAAATACAGATAAAACAGAGATGTTAATTGTTGGAGGGAATGATGCTGATCACAACAATATTTTGTCGTCATTTAACTCAGTGGGAATCCCAGTCAATTTTACTGAATCAGCCCGCAATCTAGGAGTTATCTTTGACTCTAGCATGTCATTTAAAGCGCATATTACAAAGTTGTCCAAAACATGTTTCTTCCATCTTAAAAATGTTAGGAAATTAAGGCGCTTTTTAAATAAACAGGATTCTGAGAAACTAACTCATGCATTTATCTCTAGTAGGATTGACTACTGCAATGTGGTGTTCACTGGATGTTCAAACTGTTCTTTATACAGCCTCCAGTTAATCCAAAATGCGGCTGCTAGAATTATTACAAGAACAAGAAAATACGAACACATAACTCCAGTTCTTAAATCCTTACACTGGCTCCCGGTTAAGTTTAGGGCAGATTTCAAAATCCTTCTTTTAACATATAAAGCATTAAATGGTCGAGGTCCGGCTTACTTGTCTGAACTTATCATGACTTACAAACCAGAGCGCACATTAAGATCTCAAGATGCCGGTCTGCTTATGATTCCAAGGATTAATAAAATAACAGTGGGAGGTCGAGCTTTTAGTTACAGGGCCCCTAAACTGTGAAATGGTCTGCCTGCTACTATAAGAGATGCCCCTTCGGTCTCAGCTTTTAAATCCCGGCTGAAGACTCACTACTTCAGTTTAGCATATCCTGACTAGAGCTGCTGATTAACTGTACAGACTGCATCTCTATTGTTAGTCATTAGCACTTAAACATAAGTAACATGACAGTTATAATTGTATACTAACCCTCACTTATTCTGTTTTTCTTCTCGGTACTCAAATGTGGCACTTGGTGCCATGGCCCACCTGCCAAGTTGTTTTGCCTGCCTAAGGAAAAGTCATCCCAGATGGAGGATCGCGGGAATCGTGGGAAAGAGGGGTCCTTTCATCGGATTGGCTGGCCCAGCACTGTTTCAGCCGTGGAATGGCCAAATGGGGGAGGCAGCTTGAAGGATGAGGTCTCCAGGACTCTATACAAATCCAAATCTTATTATGGGATATATCATCTACTGTTAAATTCTGCTCTTAACTTCTAAAATTTATATTTTTTATTTCTTACTATATTGAGAAATTGTTCTGTTCTGTGTACTGCATTGTATTGTATTGACCCCCTTCTTTTGACACCCACTGCACGCCCAATCTACCTGGAAAGGGGTCTCTCTTTGAACTGCCTTTCCCAAGGTTTCTTCCATTTTTCCCTACTAGGTTTTTTTTGGGAGTTTTTCCTTGTCTTCTTAGAGAGTCAAGGCTGGGGGGCTGTCAAGAGGCAGGGCCTGTTAAAGCCCATTGCGGCACTTCCTGTGTGATTTTGGGCTATACAAAAATAAACTGTATTGTATTGTATTGTATACACACACATACACACACAACACTGTTTGGTGCCATTTTAGAACCTTAACACACCACTTCCATGGTACATTAATTGTAACACTGGAATATGACACAGTTATCACAAGTAGTAACAACAAATGTTTAAGAAAGAGAACAGTTTCTCTTAAATTATCTAGTAAACTGCATTGCACTGAGAGAATAAAAGTGAGTAATAAAACAAAACGCTAACTTTTATAAGTAACCATAAATTTACATCGGCTGTTACAGACTCAAATTAATCAAATATATGTTTCTATTCTGTAATAGTAATAATAATAGCCAGTCACTACTCAAAACAGTTAATGCATGAAGGGCCGAAGATTGAACCTGCAACCTCTCAACTTGGAGGTTACCTCTGCACCAACCAAGCAGCCATATATGTGTGTGTGTGTGTGTGTGTCGTACCCTATCCCAATTTCTTTTACTTTGGTTAAATTCTAGAAAAAAGCTCACTTGTTTAGTTACATCTGTGTCTTTTGTGAAAGTGTTTATTTGATATTTGGACTTCAGTCTTCACACATTATACACTTCACGTCAGCAATTTGCCAATTATTAATAGATGAAAAAAGTTTCTGTTCTAGTTATGTGTTCAACATTTCTTGCCTCACATTTCCTGTCATCCTACATTTACACATATCATTGCAGACACAGAACACACATGAAATGTATGTGTTCCAAATAATGATATATTATTTACCATATACAATTCAAGGCACCTCACACCCAGATAAACAGACTTGAGCTGGGAGAACTTTGTGTACGACTAAAGGGTGCAGGATGGGATAGCAGGCTGCCTGCTGCTCATGCTGATTGACATATTTGCAAAACAAAAGACGCTGATGAGGAGGTGCAAGAGGATTTTTGTAGGCATCAGGGATTCTAGTGTTAATAGTAATAATGGTCTTGCTGTAATCATTGAAACTGTGGAGGCATTTAATTTGTTACATGGGTGATATTGGTGTTGGATAACTTTTTTTCCTTGATTAAAAAAAATGTCATTTAAAAAGAGTATTAAATGTTGACTCACTTTACTGTCTTGAATATTATCTTTTGTCTAAAGCTCTGAGGCCATTCATTGTGTAAAATATGCAAAAATGGAAGATGTTAGGATGGGAGAAATACTTTTTTACAGCAATGTAGAATAGATGACATCTAGGTGGTTTTTAGGGGTTGTAAACAAAGAATCCTTAAATTTAGAAGAAAATCTGCTAAAGCTTATAGTGGGTGAAAATTAATCCATGGCACATGGTAGTGTTCACATTTGTAGTAGCTGTACTAAAATGTGACATTTAGAAACTTTTTTGCATTTGTAAAGTGAGGGTGCCTTACTAAACGTGTTCACAATTGTGAGCTGAAAAGAAGACTTTTAGAATGTCTTTATGGGTTGTGAACAAATAACCCTAAATACAGAACAAAATCATTTAATGTCAATGGTGAATCAAAACTGACCTGAAAGACATGGTAACATTTTTTAGAAAATTTACAAATTATGGATATGTTTAATTTTTTTTTGTTTAATCTTTTGTTAATTGGGGTAAACACAGGAAAAGTCACAAAGATTAATTCTGAACAAATGAAATTTAGGGTGCTTTTACTGATTTCAAACACAACACTAGATACAATTTGATTTGAGAACATTGTAAAGGTTAATAGCAATACCTTCAAAAATAATTTTTCTGTAGATACTGAGCAGTCTCTCATGGTGCTATAAATGAGTTTTGTTTCATTTCTTTATGCGAAACTGCATCAGTTTATGCTTGTTTTATCTCAAAAAAAAAGTCTATGCACCTATAAGCACAGCCCATTTTGACACTTCACCCAGATTCTATTTCAATATCTTACTCAAAGATGAGTACAATTGTTTACTTCAAAATCAATACAGAGAAAGCAAACGAAAAACAGGACTACAAAGAGGCAAAAAAGCTAAACAAAATTTAACTACCACACAACAGAAAAGAGTAAAAGAACAGATATGACAGGAAAAAAACCTAATAGAAAAATTAATAGGATAAGATAGTCAATCACAGAAACCAGTATCATTATTCTAAAATAATGCTACTGAATTCTTGACAAATTTTTTTCATGCAGATGTGGCCAAAATATTTCCCTGTTCTTCCACAGCATTGTGAATCACTGCAGGACACTGGGACTGTCAACTTGCATACTGGAGTGGCTCTGAACAAATAAAAAGACAGAAAATGATCAAGGCAGTCCAAAGGCCTCAGCTAAATAAACACAACGTTTGTATTTCTATTGCCCTAAAGAGCAATCTCACATAAAATAAAATGGCTAAAATCTCACAATTCAGACACAGTCATATGCACGTGGATCAGCATGATATATACAATCTTCAGGAGCCAAAAAGACTTGCTGGAAAGAAAGCCCAAAACTTTTCCAAAGAAACCAATATGGTTAACGTGCCAACAGGACTGTAGAAACTTTATCAATCTGACATAATAGCAATAGTTTTCTAAATAAGCCAGTTTCTTATGCCAGGGCACTACCTTTGGACATTTACTCAGTTTTTAGCACAGTACTAACCAGTCTCACATACCGGCTCATAAATGACATAATCTGAATTATCATCCAAATATTGCAAAATGTTATTAAATTTGAATTTTTCTAAGAAAGTAAAAAATGTAACACTCTTCTATTGACTTTTATGCTGTACACCAAATGCACTATGGTAATTGGATGCAAATCTGAACACCACTGAAAAAATGAAATTAAATGTTTGATAAATGAGTGCTGGTATCAGTATTATTCTGTGGACAACAAAAAGACTAATGACCTTCTGTTTAACTTTCAGAAACCTAATTTAACATGGAAATTTCCCCTTGTGATTTATCCATCTATCTATTTTGCCAGATGGCTGGCAGCTCATCCCAACCGGGACACCCCTGAGATGGAAGGATGGGGGAAGGCAGCTTTTCCAGGACACTGCCTCCCCCAAAACGCTAGATGGCAGCTCCCCTGGAGGGTAACGGTGCCCCGGATTCCCGCAGTGCAGCTTCTCGGCCCTTTTGGGTACCGTGGGTGCTGCCAAAAGGAGCTGTGAGAGGACCGGAGGAGCCATGCCTCATCCATAGCCCGGAAGTACTCCTAAGTCACGAGGACAGGAGCCCTGAAGTACTTCCGAGCTGAAGGAAAAAGCCAATTCTCCATCCGACCCGTGAGTGCGAGCAAGTCACGTGGGCGGAAGGACAGAAGCACTTCCGGGTCAAGGACTATATAAAAGACTGTGGAAGACCAAGCAAGCGAGCCAGAGCAAGTAGTAGGACAGAGCTTGCTGGGAGGTGTGGAGGAGAAATTAGGAATTAATATTACTTTACTGTTGTGTTTATTGTGGCTGTGGCTGTGGTGCTTTGGAAGCATTATGACGGAAGAAGTAAAAAGATTAAAAGTCTTCTTAGTGCTTTTAGCCTGTGTCCACAGCATCTGTCTGTTGGGAAAAAGGTAGGCAATACTGCCACCAAGCGTCCATTCTGTTACACTATCTATATCACGAAGTTTCATCTATTCATCTCATTTCATATGTTGCAGCAAGGCTGAAAATAAGTCAAATATATTGTTTTCTATTGTGAATCACATATGTTTAGGTGTGTTGTACTGCTGATTAATTAACTAAAAAATTCCAGGAGTGGACTGTCCTATACATAAGGCCTAAAAAGTGCTTGACTTCACATGAAGATTCAATGAAGCCATGAATCTTGCAAAGACAGCAATATATAAGACTTTTGGCTTTTGTAATTCAGTACTTTTCTCCAGTTGCTTGGTTAAATGTGACTTGATGTATGGCTTTCTGTTTTTCACTCTCAGAGCAGATTTAGGTCTGATTTTATCTTTTAACAAGATGACCTAATAGCTTGTAAATTAGGGTAATTACTACTTTACAGAGGGTCAGGAAATGTTTAAGAATGGGGTAATTCATACAGATTTAAAAAAGCAGCTTCAAGAAAAGCAGTAAACATGTTAAATAACATAAATATAACCCAAAATGAAACATTCTTACAATTTACCATATTATATATATATATGTGTATATATATATATATATATATATATATATATATATATATATATATACACAGTATATATAAAGCATGATAGTTGTTTCTTTCAATATCTACTTGCTTTCTATATTAATAATGTGTCCATCATATTTAAAAATTAAGGCAATGATAATTGAATGTACCCCTTTGGTAAATGTATCATGTTTGTCATTTTAATGGACAAATTGTATTTATCATTTTAGGCAGAACAGTGTTGCAGTAGTGAATGCTTCTTCTTGCATCTCCCAGGATCCATGTTTGATTTTCAGAATGGTCGCTATTTGTCTGGAAGTTGTTATTTTCCACAGGTAACGTGCTTTCTGTCCACATTCCAAAGACAAATATGTTAGGTTAGGTGGTGACTGAAAATTAAACAAGAAAGAGTGTGCGTGGATATGTGTATTGGAATACACCTTGTGACATAGCTGGTGTCCCACATAGCCAGGGTAGTCGGAGAAGTCCTGTGGCCATTTAATAAAAAAAGAAATTGGTTGGGGAAAAAAAAGTTCTCGATTGCTTGGCCACTTACCAACTTCATCTCAATATATTTCAAATTCAATTGTACTTTATTTTAAGATGCTCTTTTTTGTGGCCGTTGTGAACACATTGATGTTCCACTCATTAAACAAAAAAGCAACTAAAATGTATGTGTGAATCTGTTTGTATCAAATAAAAAACACCAATAAAAACACACAGGAGTTCTTTATTTTCACTGATACATTTCAAGCACAATTGCAACAAGTGTTTCTCAAAAGCACAAAACACTATGTGGAAATATATCTGTATATCCAGCAGAACTTTAATGGGTTTTAAAATAATGTGAATCCATTTACCTTCATATTCAGGCATGGCAAGTAAAAAATATTTCAGATATGTTTTATGATATATCAGTAGTAACCACATTGTAAATAACACAACATAAATGTTATCCAATCTAGTGTGAGTATTTCTTTAGCCCAAAACACTAATGAACACTAATGAAAGAGGCTGTGTTTTAAGACCATGTTGGGTGGCATGCCTTAGAACTTTTCCTTGTGAAGTTGCCTGACAAAATAGTTGCAGGTCATCTACATGGCAATACAATTTTTATATACAGTATACTTATTTTCTACTTCTGAGTGTAACTGAATACAAAATATTTTTGCATAAAAAGTAATGAATAATTTCTATTGTATATTTTATTACAAATTCAATTCAATAAATACTGTAAATTATTGAAGGTATTTAATAAATATATTACAGCCAGTTGTAATTTATTTCTACTACTTGCTTAAATGCAAAAGGTATGTGCTGTGTTTTCAATGACACCAACAATATGGAATTATCCTACTTGACAAAGCAAAGAACTAAAATACAACTGTCCTTCCAATTGCTCATGGCACTCTGTAGTCATTTTAAAAGTGATTACACTTTAATGTACAACCCTGCCACAGTGGAAACAAACCAGTGTGTTTCTTCGCGCCGGTCCCAAGCCCGAATAAATGGGGAGGGTTTTGTCAGGAAGGGCATCCGGTGTAAAATTTTGCCAAATCAATATGCGGACAACAATTTTGGATGATCTGCTTTGGCAACCCCTAACGGGAGTAGCCGAAAGAAGAAGACACTTTAATTTACAAGTAGGTAAAAGACACAATATTAAACAGATATGTTTATTGTTTGAGCAGCTTCTGATATCTTTTCTTGACACCTACTTATGAATACAAAATTAACAATTTTTTTTTCCTGGTCTTGAGACATTTACATAGTTTATCTATGTTGTAATGTTTGTTTTTTACCAGGAAAAAATACATGAATAATTCTTCTGCGTATTTCAGGTAAAATAATTCCATATATTAAAGGGTTTAAAAGAGGGGAAATTATTACAGACTCCAAAGAAGCAATGGTACTGACCACGTCTGATGTTCTTTTCAAGCGCAATCGGCTCTCTATTATTTCAAATACTATGGAACATAAGAAGAACGTGAATGTAACCAAATGTGGAAGGCACGTTTGAAAAGCTTTCCATTTATGAGATCTGGAGCTATTCCAACACAAAACAAGGATTTTTATATATGAATATAAAATAAAGAGTATAGGCAATAAAAACATACCAAAAGCCACTGATCCATAAACATTATTAGCGCTGGTGTCTGTACAGGACAACTTTACAATTTCCCAATTATTACAGTACACTGTGTTAATGGTATTTCCACATAACTTCAGACTGCTAGACAGTGATATCAAAATACTTACACAACAAATTGGATATATCCAAGCCAGAATAATTAACTTTAAAGCTTTTGCATATGAAATGATTGTACTGTATAGCAAAGGAACATTTATTGCTATGAATCTATCATATGCCATGACAGTTAAAATGGTAATTTCAACAGAGAAATAAATATAAAGAAAAAAAATTTGAGTGAAACAAACTAAACGAGAAACCACTGGAACATCTGTCTGAAGGTCAATCAATAATTTTATGTAAAAATTTGTGCAGCCAACAAGTGCACAAATCAACAAATTACACAGAAAAATGTACATAGGCTCATGAAGGCTTTTTTCAAAAAGTATTAGCAGAATTAATGAGAGATTAAAAGTTAGCATCAGTAGATATGCAATTAGTGCAGCTATAAAATATACATGTTTACTGTTCCCCATGTCTTTAAAGGGAACAAGTATAAAACTTGCAATGTATGAGGAATTATCCATCATTTTCCAGGGTCTATAAATTGACAGGGTAAAAAAGCAAAGAAAATCAGCCTCTTTTGACTTCTGAGATGCAGATAAAAAGCCCAACTTTTAGACACGGTTTACGACAAGAGTTCACTGAAGCATCAAATACACCACAGGTCAGGATACTTCTTACTGATTAAAAACAAAAAAAGGTTAATTTTAGATACATAGTTTTTCATTTTTATAATCTTTCAAAGGAAGCAATTTAAAATTTGGCCCAATTTAATGTACTATTTTTTAACAAGTATTGCATTTTATATTTTGTCTTGTATTAAAAGACTAATATTATGTTGATTAAACAGTATAAAACTGGCTTAAGTTACAAACATGGTAGACAAAAAATACAACTGGTAAAATGACATCATACTGTACTTTACAAACTACAATTCAGTACTTTTTGCAGAGGTTTTATAATTTATTCCAAGGTACTTTTCCGCTCAAGATAAAAAGTATACTAAATAAAAGAAAACAGACCTGTAAAGCAGAGATATAAAAACATGAATTTTACATAATTTTAATGTTCTACTGATTCCTTTTATTTGCTTGCCTTCATTTAGCATAATAGTGCCCTACTTTTATGCAATACTACAAAAAAGAAATCATGCTTATAATCTGTTTTTACCTTTCTTTCTGGAATCTCCTAAATGATTCATTATATAGCACTCCAAGTGGTAAATGATGCCATATGTGAAAGGTTATAGCTTTATATATAGAGAATGTCTTGTCATGTTTTGCTACATATTTATTTAGCATGTCTCAGGAGTCTTTTTTGTTTTCCTCATTACGAAGAGTCCTCAAAACTAAAAATCTCAAAAGTTTGTAGCAGTCATAGCATTATGTTTTTCCCTCCTGATTGTTTTAAATATTGCATATTTTTGATTAAATTAAATAGATATTAGATGAACATGACTTAAACTATACAAGTAAAATATTTTTGATGAAAGTTATACCCTGCCTACTACCCTAAACATCTAATTCAATACAGACTTCCTCTGAATTACTGATAACTGTTTTACAAAACATATAGAAAAAGTCCTTTAACATCTTTAACATCCTTTCTAGTTTTAAGAACCACAATGAAGTTGAATTTCTGTATATGCAAAAAATGAAGGCCAGTTTTTCAAAAGCCTTTAACCAGTTAAAATAACTTGCAAAACTCTCACTGGCTTTCTCAAAATGAATGACACACATAATCTTGCATTATAATCAGTGTGTCTTCTCACCAGAATTTGATGTGGTGAAAGGCTTTCAAACGATTGAAACTACACGGCTTTCATTGTGTCATTAGATGGAAAATGTGCTTTTCCCAAATACCTGTGACTTTTGGCATTACTGGAAATTTAATATAATTTGTTCTTTTTTTATATCTGAGAAATTAAATTTCTACTTGATTGAATAGGGAATAATTGTACTTGGAAGTCTGAGGCCAGTAAAGTCACGTCCTTCCACGTCAATCAGTGTTGTGAGGGCTGAAATTTTGTTTATAGTTTATTTTCCAATGTAGTAGCACTTGTTGATTAAATTGTGGTCCTGTACTTGTAAAAGTTAGCTTTTTTCAGTTTTATTCTCTCAATCACGATCACGCTGTACCCCCCTCATCCCACCCCACCCCTCTTGATCTGACTCTAAGTAACAGCTCCAGCATAAATTCACACCCGATCTGACACTGTTCGTTTTCAAATAATATTGCATTAGTGCGACAATGTTTTCTGATTGGTACTATTCAGGTCATACAATGATTTCTTCAAAATGTTACATATATTGTCTCTTTCTTTCAGGTGCATAATAGAAACCACAACATAGAGAGAAGTGTGTACAATGCAACAGGTACACATGTCGTAAATGTAGGAAAGACAGTCCTTGTTTATGTGAACTGTTAACATTTGACTAGCGCTGAACTGACCTTTCTGTACTATTCTTTCCTCTGCATGTCCTGGAGTACAAAAGAAACAGCCCCATACAGCAACATGTGGGAACTGGCAAGATCAGGGAAAAAAACACGTGGTCACTGATTACAACCACAAGATGTTATGCGAATGAATATGAATAATATGAATAATGTTGCATCCGCGCCACAATGTCTTCCAAAATGTACTATACAGGGTCATAAAATTAATGAATAATTCCAAATATCATATATACCTATGTCTCTGTTTTTCATAGACCATAAGGTGCATACTAATTCAGTGTGAGCAGGAACACTCAATAAAAATGAATAAAAAAAAATCAAGTGACGGTGAGATATGAAGAAGGCAGATTCACCAGCGTTTGTGTGTCAGCTTTTATCCCTCCAGATCAGAGAATGTCCTGTTCCATTGCCTCAAAACACTGCTCACATCTGCAGTTATTCCCAGTTTCAAATAAAAACTAAC
Organism: Erpetoichthys calabaricus; assembly: GCF_900747795.2. NCBI lineage: Eukaryota > Metazoa > Chordata > Cladistia > Polypteriformes > Polypteridae > Erpetoichthys > Erpetoichthys calabaricus. Next base: position 44,879,148 of record NC_041397.2, on the reverse strand, counting down.
ATCGTCAGATCCCTAGGGTGGTAGTATGTATCGTGATCATGACTGAGAAAATAAAAGTGAAAAAAAAAAGGTAACTTTTACAAGTCCTATAAATGTACACCGTCTGTTACAGACGCAAACCAAATGTATGTGTGTACTGTATAATATTAATAAGAGCAGCTCACTACTGAAAACGGCAAATATAGGAGGCAGTTGGGATCAAACCGGGGACTCTTGATTACAAGTCAGCAAATCTTACCGCTACACCACGGAATCTGTTTTCTTATTCTTGAACCTTTTCTAAAAGTGTTTATTTGATCTTTGGACTTCAGGTTTCACACATTATATAGTTTATGCCAACATTTTGTCATTTACTTCTAAAATAATTTTTTTTTGTTTTAACAATGTGTTTACACAGATTATTGTAGAAACAGAACACACATGAAATGCATGTGTTCCAAATAACGATCTATTATTTCCACTCTAAAACTCCACCACTTCACTCCCAGGTAATCAAGGCATGAGCTGGGAAAACTTTGTGCACATTTTGTGGCGGGGGGGGGGATGGAATAGCAGGATTTATGCTGCTTGTCTTTACTGGCACATTTATAGGACAAAAGACACTGACAGAGAGGTGTGAACAGATTTAAGGTGGGCCAGATCTACGAGTTTTTTTGTAGGCTCTGGTAATTCTAGGGTTAATACAAATGGTTACATTTTTGAAAAAAAATGTAATTGATTTTTAAAGTTTTTTCTGTTTACTACTACGCAGACATAGTATATAGTGGATGGCCTGAGCCCTTACCCAGCCGGGATGCCCTAAGTATGGAAAGACCGGGGTAGAGACCCTTTTTTCTCCACACCGACAGAGGGCTGCCCCCTTGGTTTCCAGAAGGGCGCTTGGACTTTTGCAGGGCCCTATTTAGCAGCACTTCCACTACACCCAGAAGTGCTGCAGGAAGAAACTCGTTGGGCACCTGGACTCTTTCCGAGTGCCCTATAAAAGGAGCCAGTCACCACCACTCAATGGTCTGAGTTGGGAGGAAGTGGACAACGCTCTTGAAGAGGAGTGCAGGCGGAAGGACTGGCGGCAAATGGACTATGTTGTATTTTTCCCTGTGAGCATTGTGTGTAAGACTGTAAATAAACTGACTGCTGTATGGCAAGATCGTGTTCTGCCTTGTCTGTCGGAGATAGACAATACTATATACATATATATATATATGTAGCTAATAATCCACAAAGAGAAAAAATTAATCATGCATCTTAAAATAGTTTTTTAACACTAAGCTTTCAACAACCGACCAGATGTCATCATGAGAGGAAAATAATTAGATAATCAAAGGCAAAGGTGATGTTCGATCCCCATAAGAGGAAACAAAGGTGCATACACCTGATGAGCCCCAATTAGGGTGAAATGTGTTGTGTATGCTGTATTATTTGACATTTACAATACAACATGCCTATGACCTGTTCATTGCAACTGAGAGGCCAACCAACCACAAGTGTTACCTGATAGGTAACCACCCAAATAATCACATTGTGATCAGACCTATGGATGTAATACTCAGATATCTACACTCTGTCAAGTAAGCAATAAAGCTGCCAAGGCGCAACGTCTAAGGCTTTGCCGTAAATGCTGATATACGATGTTCGATCCATGCAAGAGGAAGCAAAGGTGATGAGCCCCACTTAGGCGAAACAAGTGTTGTGTACTCTTTGTATTATTTGGCAGATACTATATAACATATATCAAGCCACAAATAAATACAGCTGTGTAAAATTTTATTGATACCTCTTCCCTGAACATTATACATCTTTTAAGCTAATTTTTAATATTTTAACTTTTTCTATAAAACCTAAATAACACAGTCAAACTGTGCTACTCAGCACAATAATCCCAGTTACATTTTTGTGATCATTGCAACATGGCTCCTGCCACTGCACCAATCAACTGTTTAGCGGTCTAGTGATACTGGACAAATGTGGCATCTTGTTTGTATCTTGCTGAATTTCTTGTCTTATCTCTGTAAATGCATAAATACTTAGATAAACAACAAGATAAGAATGCAGCTGTAATGAACATATACAGAGACAAAATCTTTGCAAACACAGCACTTAAAATGCATGCATAAAAATATTTCTGACTACAGTTATAGCAACCCTAGATGTTTTAAACAAAATTTTTTTTAACAATTTAAGTATATCTTTAGAAGTAAATTGTTGCAGAAGAAATGAATGAAGAATACCTGGGCAACTGAGTTTACACAATAAACAGCTGTAAATATGATGGAATGGTTTGCTTGCGACCCTGGGCATGTTTACAAAGGTTTATGGCTATTTTAGAAAATGCCAAAGATTAAGCTGGATACATAAATGTAGACATGCTTTCTATTTTAGTCAAAAATGTATAACTAAAAATGGAACTGTGTCTTTATCACCAAGAATGTAAACATGACTTGAGTTTATTCCACTTGCACCAGATAGTGAGATTTTCTTATATACTGTTATCGTTTGTTATTTGAACACCCAAGTATTTAACTACATGTTTGTCTGGGATATTATTAGTTGTTACTGCAGATGGCAATCTTTAATTAGTAACAGCCGAAATTTCTCCATGTTTTTTTTTAATATGTTTTAGAGGAAAAATCAATTATTTTAACATTCTTGGGGATTTGCTTAATATTATTCATAAAAATTATAGCATCATCAGCAATTTGGCTAATGGCCAGATGGTCACCTAAACTGACAATTTCTCAAAATCAGAATTTTTTTATGGCAACTCAAAGCAATAAAAAGTAAAAGAGAAACTAGTCCACCCTGTTTGACACCATTATTAATTTTAAACCCTGGAGAGATACCATATGGTAAAGTAAACTATATATATACTTATAAGACAATTTTAACTATTGTACATTTGCAAATATTTCCCACAGTCTGTGAAACTCTAACATAAAAGGATGCTTTAAGATGTCAAATGCTTCATATAAATCAAGGAACAAAATAAACCCTTCAACTGTATAACCTTCAGTAAATCCTGATTGCGTCTGAGATTATTACCTGTTTTTAGTCTATTACTAAAATTTGACCTAAATGTTTACAATCAGTATTAAAAATAATCATAGGTCTACAATTATAACAAAATTTTGGATCTTTACCAAGTTTAGGAATGAGAATAATAACTTCTTGCTTCATAATGAATGGAACACACAGTTTTCTGTAATTTCTTGTATTAGTTCTTTTAACAAATCCCAGAAATGTCTGTAAAAATTATCGCCTAATCCATCAGGGCCAGGCAATTTATTTAAAGACAAACTCTTCATAGCTCTATCTAATTCTTCCATACTAATGTCTGAATCACAGAAACTTTTAAAATTCTACACTATCTTTGGGATTCATTTTTAATATGCAAAAAAGAAGGAGTCATCATCTGTACATCAATAAGTGAAAGACGAGTATAATTTATTAAAAAAGGAAGAAACCTCTTTTGATATCTAACCAAGATCATCATACTCCTGGTTTTCAAATCGGCAATGTTTTATAGCATTCTGTTCTAGTCTTTTTTCTCAAGTCTACGAAAGAAAATTGAACTTCTTTCATCTTTCACTTAGATCGAAAACTAATATAATTTCCTTTGCTTTAATAATAAAAAAAATACTGTATTATGTAATGCTGATTGCAATGTCAATTTTTTTTTCTGTTTTTTAGTCCCATTTAAGGAAAGTTTATTACAAACAGACTTTATTTCTTTTATGTCTATTTCTTCATTTCTACATAACCTACTAATGATTTTCTATGCCGTATAAAAATTTGTTGTGCCCTAAATTTTGGTGTTTACATTAATTTATATATTTTTGTCAAAGTTTATTTAACTTTATATTATTGATTTCTGCTAAAATATCTTAACAGAAGGATTAATTTTTTAGTATATAAGAATTACATTTCAAGTACCCCTTATTATGTAAATGTGAATAATGAGGCCTGAGAATTAGATTAATTATGCAGTGATCAGTTAAAGGTACTGCAGAAATAGCAGTAAATATATCCTTCTTCATGTCAGATACCAACCATAAAGTTATTCTACGTTTAATTGATCCATCCGGCGTGAGTCATGTAAAAATTCTTTACATATGGGTTTAAAGTCACCACGGATCAATTAATTTGAAATCACTACAAAAAAAAAAACTAAACAAAACATTCTGTTCCTGGAATTAAGATGAAGACTTATCAAACCATTCATCAATTACTACATTAAAGTTCCATCCAATTATTACATTTTAGTAGGATACAGTATCTCAATAGGATATCTCTGAAGTAATTCTTTAGTAGTTCTATAATTCCAGATGTTTCTATTAACATTATTTTATTTTCATTTAGGTTGTTATATCCATAAATATTACCAGTAATAAGAAAGTTGCTGTCTATCTCAAAAACACACACTATCCCTTTCAGTTGCCAAGACTCTTCCAGGAGAATTATTCAAATGAACAGCAGCACCTGCTGATTTTTGTACTTGTAGTACCATGACAAAATAAAGTCTTGTTACCCCATTGATTTTATCAAAATTTCCCATCTAAATCAGTGGAATGTGTTTCCTAAAGAAGAAAAATATTTGCTTTTTGATTCTCTCAAAACAAAAAAGTTAATTTTCTTTTAAAATTATCTCTCAGACCCCTAGTGTTATGTGAAACCAAAGTAAAATTAGGATAAAGAAAGAACATACGAGGGACATTCAAAAAGTTTCCGCACTTTTATGTTTTCGTTGAAAACAGTGAAGGTGGGAGGAGTAGTAATTGGGCATTACAATGTTGGTACTATGCTGGGAAAATTGCATCACAAACAAAGGTAAAAATGTAGAAAAGTGATGTACAGTAATTTGTTTTTCGAAATTCTTAATAAGTAGAGTTTAAGAAAAGTGCAAAAACTTTTTGAACGTCCTTTGTATATATGAATAGGTATTACAATCTTAAGTGTTTCTAAATAAGAACCACTTTCGTAATGCCCCTTCAAAGCAATATGAAAAGAATAATACCTTCCATTCTTCAATAGCATTTTTAGGAAAAATGAGAAATTGACAAAATATCATAAATAAATAAATGTATTTTTCCCTAAACCACTACATAAGAATTCACCCACTGTATATAAAAAAAGGATAGCCTTCTGAAGTAGTGTTCATGCATTACCTTTTCTCTTAATGCATTAATGTAAGGCTGTATAAAACTTTTAAATATCTTTTATTATGAGAAATTACAATTAATAAAAGCACTACAAGATTAATAAAAAGCACTACAAGAAATACTTACCTAGACTCAAATTTTAACAAACACCCAAAATCACAAAAGGCATTTAGATTATCCTTATTAAAATAAGATTTGCTTTGTCGACACAAAAATTTGAAATAATCCTTCCATGTGTAAAAACAAAAATTGGTGTATAAGAATGTGGGTGCTTGTAAAAAGCTCCACACTGATAATTATAATTACAAGACCATAGTGCCTGCCATTTACACTTGTGTGACACCTAAGAACTCGGCACACTAAGGGCTTAGCAACATTAGTCCTTTGACATTATATTGATGACAAACAAGCTGTATTTGTCTAAGCATATATCTGAACTAAATTCTAATTGACAAAATATAAGTATCTCTACTTATTTGTCTTGATAACTCCTGCCTACTTGTTTTTTTTTTCCTTTATCAACACTCATGTATGGAAGAGTGTGTGACACAATCACGAGAATCTTACTGTAGCTTTGGTAATCTACTTTGCTGTTTAGATAAATTAACTGTGATTTGAGGTTTTTTTTTATTTGCTTTTATATTCTGGTTCTATACAGGCTTTACGTTTCTAATATCAACAGGATTCTAAAGCCATTTCTCTGTTGCTGCATTTTATTTGCAAAACTGTAAGTTCTACTCTCCACTGAACTATTTGTTTACTCAAAATATACTTTTAAGAGATGAAACTAATGCATAATTGTGAACCAGAAATCAAGGTCAGATAGTGATACTATACAGTATAATCAGAAACCAGAAAGTCAACCATTTCACTTGCTAGTGTTTTTACTTACTTGTGCTACAGCATGTGGTGGAGACGTGCCTATGTCTGACTCGATAGGTGAGTAGGGGGTAGGTGAGTAGATCAGGGATTGGCGGGCTAATCTTCAAGCCCATACATAGGGAGTTTCTGGCCAACAGGGGTCGTCATTTGATTGATAGAGCAAGGTTTGTAGAGTCTAGTGTTGAGCATTTGAGGGAGCTTTGGATTTGGTGTATATGTATTTCTTGGTGTAAATATTATTTCCTTGTATATATTTCAGAGTGATTTTTCTGGTGGATGTATATATATGATTTTGGAATAGATTTTGGGTACAGTGCAACTGTTTTGTTTTTTGTGTATATACAGTATATATATCGGTATATATTGTCTATATATACAGTATATATGTATATTTGGGTATATATGTGTGTGTGTGTGTGTGTGTGTATATATATATATATATATATATATATATATATATACTATATACAGTAGACCCCCGCAAAGTTGTGGTTCAGGGTTCGCGGACTCAGTCGTTTGCAGATTTTTCCTTAGAACCCAACTATTAATTGTTTGCGGAAAGCGCAAATATCCTCCGCAATTTTTTATGGCTTTTTTTGTGGCAATACTGTGCTGTAGAGAGAACAGGAAGCAACCGTTGAGGGAAACTCGGTATGGAATGGTGAAAGTAACCAATCCGAGAGCGTTATTCATTTCTCCTTGTTGCTGATTGACTGCTGCCCTGTGACGCGTCTCCAGCTGAGTGTCCTCGTGTTTTCCATTTTGTTATTGTATTAATTTTGTTATTGTTAAACGCACAAGATGTCACCGAAACGCCCTGCACCTTCTAAGGGTTCTGGCACTGAACCTAAGCACCAGAAGAAGTTTAAAACACTCCAGGAAAAGGTTGAACTACTGGGTTTGCTCCGGGAACTAAAAAGTTATGCTGCAGTAGTGCGCCACTATGGCATTAATGAAAGCACCGCACGCTACATAAAGAAGAACAAAGTAGCGATCTGGAGTACCGTATCTGTAAGTTTCTGTGATAGTGCCAAAAAAGTAACGACCGTAAGGAATACAAATATCGTCAGGATTTAATCTGGCTTGGCATTGTGGATCACCGACTTCAGGAAGAAGACATCCCCTTGGACGGTAACATCATCTGTGAGAAAGCACGGAAATTGTACCAGCAGTTTGCTGCAGGAGACAATGTAGCAACTTCCCATCATAATGTTCCTGAAACCTATAAAGAAAAGCCATCACAAAACCCCACCAGAAGAAGTCCCGTCCAAAGATACGACTCCCCCTGAAGCGCCTGAAGTAGAGGCACCACCCGAGGAGTTTTAAATCCTCTGCATCGTACTGCACAGCTACTTCATCATCATCATCAATGTCATACATCATTGGTGAGTACCCGTACGTTTTACAGTATTTTAATTAAATGAAATTATTATGTATTTACTCTACTTATAACAAAGAAAATGACAGCGCATACCAAAGAAAACACACTTGCATGAATTACAGTACGTGTAGCGGTAACATTGGTATTTTACATTCTAGCACCGCGGGAGACATAGCAGTACAGTACTGTACAGTATACGGATTTACCTTTACATTCTGTTTTTAGGTAATGTATTAAGGTAATTTTTTAGGTAATGTATTAAGCGGAGTTTGCAATGAAATTAAAGTGCTTTGGGGGCATACTGTATTTAGGGTTTAAACTATAAAAATAGGCATTTAAAAGGCATTTTTAACCACATCCAAAAGTCGTGGTTTTTCACAATTCGCGGGTGCTCTAGGAACGTAACCCCCGTGAATTTTGGGGGTGTACTGTATAGTGGTAAGACAGCCACCGGGCACAGACAGACAGACGGTAAATGTCCAAAAACACACACTCTTTATTTATACAAATGTCCTGCACCCAACACAGTGCTCCAATCTGCCCAAATTCAGTCCCTTCTTTCCTTCACTCCTGTATTCCTTCCGCCTTTACTCCTATCCTCCCAAGCTTCTTCTTTCTCCTCCCGACTCCCAAGTGGAGAAAGGAGGCTTCTTTTATAAGCACCCAGATGTGTTCCAGGTGCTCCTTGATGATCTTCCGGCGGCACTTCCTGGTGTGGCAGGAGTGCCGCATGAGCACCCGGAAGCACTCCAGGTGTCCCTGAAATTCCTTCCATCAACACTTCTGAAAGTGGCGGAAGTGCTGACGTCCAGAGCGCCACAATCCTGCAGGGACCCCCTGTGGTGACCACAAGCCCCAATAGGGTTGAGCTTTTATGCCCCATTCCCGTGGCCCCCATACAAACCATGGCGGCAGCCCTCTCGTGGCCCAGGGGAGGTATAGTCCCTCTCAGGGTCCTTCCAGGTGTCCCAGCTGGGCATGGCCCCCAGCTGTCTGCCACAAATATATATATATGTATATATAGTGGGTACAGAAAGTATTCAGACCCCCTTCAATTTTTCACTCTTTGTCATATTGCAGCCATTTGCTAAAATCATTTAAATTAATTTTTTCCCTCATTAATGTACACACAGCACCCCATATTGACAGACAAAAAAAAGAATTTTTGAAATTGTTGCAGATTTATTAAAAAAGAAAAACTGAAATATCACATGGTCCTACGTATTCAGACCCTTTGCTCAGTATTTAGTAGAAGCACCCTTTTGAACTAATACAGCCATGAGTCTTCTTGGGAAAGATGCAACAAGTTTTTCACACCTGGATTTGGGGATCCTCTGCCATTCCTCAGTGCAAGACACATGACAGCCCGCATGGAGTTTGCTAAAAGACACCTGAAGGACTCTGAGATGGTGAGAAATAAGATTCTCTGGTCTGATGAGACCAAGATAGAACTTTTTGGCCTTAATTCTAAGCGGTATGTGTGGAGATAACCAGGCACTGCTCATCACTTGTCCAATACAGTCCCCACAGTGAAGCATGGCGATGGCAGCATCATGCTGTGGGGGTGTTTTTCAGCTGCAGGGACAGGACGACTGGTTGCAATCGAGGGAAAGATGAATGCGGCCAAGTACAGGGATATCCTGGACAAAAACCTTCTCCAGAGTGCTAAGGACCTCAGACTGGGCCGAAGGTTTACCTTCCAACAAGACAATGACCCTAAGCACACAGCTAAAATAACGAAGGAGTGGCTTCACAGCAACTCTGTGACTGTTCTTGAATGGCCCAGCCAGAGCCCTGACTTAAACCCAATTGAGCATCTCTGGAGAGACCTAAAAATGGCTGTCCACCAACGTTTACCATCCAACCTGACAGAACTGGAGAGGATCTGCAAGGAGGAATGGCAGAGGATCCCCAAATCCAGGTGTGAAAAACTTGTTGCATCTTTCCCAAGAAGACTCATGGCTGTATTAGCTCAAAAGGGTGCTTCTACTAAATACTGAGCAAAGGGTCTGAATACTTAGGACCATGTGATATTTCAGATTTTCTTTTTTAATAAATCTGCAACAATTTCAAAAATTCTTTTATTTGTCTGTCAATATGGGGTGCTGTGTGTACATTAATGAGGGAAAAAATTAATTTAAATGATTTTAGCAAATGGCTGCAATATGACAAAGAGTGAAAAATTGAAGGGGGTCTGAATACTTTCCGTACCCACTGTATGTATATATATATATATATATATATATATATGAATGGAACCAAAGTCTTGGCGACGGACGAGCAACCGTCAACAGATGTGGGAGTTGTGTTTCTGCATGTCGTCCCATTGGGTCAGGTCTCAAAAGGTCTCACAATAGCTATTTAGGATTTTGAATGCTGCTTATTCCCTTTAAAAAAGTTCTAATATAACATAATATAATTTTCAAGCCTGCTTAATCCTATTCAACATTAGGTGCTCCTTTCCTGGCTAAGAAAAAAATACTTATACATTAAACTTTTTGAAATAGCAGTTAATAAAAATGAATAACCAATGCATTAATGAGTTATGTGACTCTAGCTGTCTGTCATCTGCCTATTGAAAAATTAAATAATTTCATTCTGACTTTGAAAACCAGCATTGTCATTACCTATTTATAAACTCTTCTATAAAAAATAATTCTTAATTTGGTTGTTAAAGTTTATCTTTATGTAATGAATTCATCAGAGGATACTATGTGTATAATCCCCAAAAGCATTTACATCCATTCATTTTATATATCTATGAATGTGTTGTCCTTTTAATTTTTTCAATATAAGCACATTGAAAGGTGTTGCTTAAAATAAAATTATATTAATGATTACATTTTGCATATATGTTATAAATATTAACAACAAACAATGACTGCAATAAAATATTTAAAAATAATTTTCATCATGAATACTTTAGTTCAAACATCTTTGCAAATGAAAAAACAAAAAGCATGACACTATATTGCAGCATTGCTACTTAAATCCTAGGGGTCCCTGTTTGCAGATATGTAAACTAGAGACAACCTAACTTTGTCCCATGACAGCTGATTATTTAACAAGTTGATTTCTCACACTGCCTTAAATAATGTAGAATATTAATCATGGAAAATATAATTATAAGCAAGGTGTCTGGTAGTACCAGTTTAATTTTGGCTGTGTATTGTATCAAACATACAGTAAAGATGAATGGATATAAAAAACAATAAGCAAGAATTACCATGTTACTTTTGACTGTATGTTACAGGCTATCTCCTGTATGTATAACTGCTTCCATTTTCATTGGGAAGTAAATCTAGAAAAATATCCAGATAAATAATAGTACAGTGTTACAATTACCTGACCTGACATGTTGCATGGACAGAATGGCCTCTTCTTGTTTATCAGATGATATTGTTGAGTCTGGATAGCAAGGACTTGTCATAAAAACGTGCTGAGAATGACTTACATGGTAGCAGTAAGAAATAACCATTTATCCTGTATCATACTAAAAACATTAATAACAAACACTCAGGAGTTCTTTATTTTTACTGATACATTTCAGTCACAATTGCAATTGTTTCCCTAAAGCACAGCGCATGATATATTTTTGTATGTCAGCCACAACTGTAGTTGGTAATAATAAAATATTAATCCATTTACCTTCTTTTTCAGGCATGAGATATATAAAAAGTATAATATTTTTTATCGTATATCAGTAATGACACACAATAAATATCGTCAAGGCTTGTGTGAATATTTCTTCAGCACAGCAGGCTAATGCATTTCAGTTGTACTGTCAAGTCCATCTTCTTGTCATATCGTAGAACTTTTTTCTTGTGAGGTTGTCTAACAAAATGGTTACTAAATCTCTGCATGGCAGTATCTTACATTATGCCTTACAGTGGTTATATAGTTATTTTCCACTAATGTATACAATTGTTTTTATAAAGAAGGCAATCTATTACCAAATGCAATTTAACATATATTGTACATAATTACTGCAGCTCTTTAAAGCTTAACTTACATCTAGTTCTGTTTATGATACTGTTGTTTAATTTTGCTCCTAGCTTGAATACAGAAACAAAGCACACACACACACACAGTGTCTTCAATGAAAAACAACAGCATGAATTCATCGTACTTTAAAATAATAAAGAATATAATTACAACTGTATTTCCTAAGTATTCATAGGTATCAGTAGTCATTTTAAATATAAATACATGTAAGATCTCAATGTGCATGTAAAAAAAACACAGGTATGTTTACTGCAGGAGGAGTTTCTGATATTGTCTGTATTTTGAAAACATAATGAACAATCCATTGTTTCAGTCAAACATAATTTATCGATCCAGCAGGTTTTGTTTTTTAACTGAAATAATGCAAAGAATTCTGCTGCGTATTTCAGGTAAAATCATTCCATATATTAAAGGGTTTAAAAGAGGGGGAATTATGACAGACTCTAAAGAAGCAATGGTGCTGACCAAGTCCGATGTTCTCTTTAAACACGTGCAGCCCTTTGTTAATTCAAATACTGTAGAGGATAATAAGAAGGTGAATGTAACTAAATGCAGAAGGCACATTTGGAAAGCTTTAGATTTGTAAGATCGAGACCTATTCCAGCACAAAACAAGGATTTTTATATATGAATAAGTAATGAAGAGAACAGTGTAACAAAATTAACTCCAAACGTTTGGGGCAGCCACCCGTATTATATGATCCTGGCTGCAAAAAGGTTGAGTTGTTTACAAGACAAGAGTCCAAAACAGAACTGATCAAGTGAAGGTAAGATGGTGGTTTTAAAGGTTGGGAAAGGAAATTAGGTCATCCAGGCCAAAACCGGAAGTGACTTCATCAGTGGTGCCGGAACCTGATGGGATTTCCCGAGAATGGTCTGCAAGAGACTGAGAGAGACAGTCAGCACAACTTGCCACCCCCTGGTCTGGCATAGTATTACCGTTACTTAAACCCTTTAGCTGCCTCCTAATCGCACGTGTTTGCCAACAGGTAATAAATACCAAAACCCATAAATGTTATTAGAACTGGTGTCTGTACAGGACAACTTTACAGTTTCCCAATTATTACAGTTTATTGTGTTAATTGTATTACCACATAATTGCAGTCTGCTAAATAGGGATATCATAACATTCACAGCAGAAACTGGATATGTCCAGGCAAGGATAATTAATTTGACTGTTTTTGTATTTGAAATGATGGTATTGTATATCAGTGGAACATTTATTGCTATGAATCTATCATATGCCATGAGAGTTAAGATGGTAATGTCAACAGCATAATAAATATAAAAAAAAAATGTGAGTAAAACAAACTGGACGAGAAACTACTGAAACAGCTGTTTCAAGTCAAGTCAAGTCAAGTTGGGAGCATGCACTGGTACAGTGCGTTGCCGTACCCACTACATGATGAAACAACTTGGGATCCCAGTTGGCAACCCTCTATCCAGCCACTCGGGTCCCCAACAATGAGGATCTTACGAGCTGGATCACCCTCGGGGAAACCCGCCACATGGCCGTACTGCCTTAACTGATGCTCCCTCACAATGCAGGCAATTTGCCTCTTTCAGGACTCCATGAGCAACCTCTCATTCGACACAAAGACAAACCAACGGTACCCAAGGATTTTCCAGAGAGACACAGTACCAAAGGAGTCCATTCTTCATCTCAGGTCACTGGATAGCGTCCATGTCTCGCAACCATATAGCAAGACAGGAAGCACCAGGACTATAAAGATTTGGACCTTCGTCCTTTTGCATAGATATCGGGAGTGCCACACACCCCTTTCCAGTGACCTCATGACCCCCCATGCTCTCCCAATCTGTCTACTGACTTCATAAGAAGAGTCACCAGAGACATGAATGTCACTGCACAGGTAAGTAAACCTCTCGACAAGGTCAACACTCTCTCACACAAACAGACACACTGCTGATGGCTGTGCCCAAGAGGTCATTAAAGGCCTGGATCTTGGTTTTTATCCAGGACACTCACAAGCCCAGACACTCAGACTACTCACTCAGTCTCACGAGCGCCCTGATCAGAGCCTCCATCGACTCCACGAAGATCACAGCATCGTCAGCAAAGTCAAGATCCGTGAATCTTTCTTCACCAACCGATGCCCCACAGCCGCTGGACCCCACAACCGTGCTCAACATCCAGTCCATACAAGCATTGAATAGAGTAGGAGCAAGAACACACCCCTGACGAACCCCAGAATCAACTGGGAAAAACATAGAGGTTCTGCCTCCACTCTGCACAGCACTCACAGTACCAGTGTACAGGCCGGCCATGATATCCAGCAACCTTGAGGGGATCCCGCGAACCCTCAGGATGTCCCACAGCGCAGCTTGATCAACTGAGTCGAACACTTTACTAAAATTGACAAAGGCTGTGAAGAAACTCTGCCGATATTTGCGTTTGCGCTCCATGAGAACCCTCCGTGCCAGGATGTGGTCGATGGTGGACTTCTTAGGCGTAAAACCAGACTGTTCCGGTCACTGGTAGGTGAGCAAGTGATCACGGATCCTATTGAGGATGACCCTAGCAAGGACCTTACCCAGCACCAAGAGCAATGTTATCCCCCTGTAGTTGCTGCAATCCAGGCGATCACCCTTCCCTTTCCAGATAGGGATGACAAGTCCCATTTTCAAGTCAGTTGGGATGATGCCAGTCTCCCAAATGGAAGCAAAGATTGCTTGCAATGCCAGGAGGACAACCTTACCACCAGCCTGGAGTAGTTCACACTGGATACCACAGATCCCTGCAACCTTTCATCCCCTCAGTGAGATTGGGTGGTTCACAGGAATTTGGAGGATCAGCATCAAGATCCGTGGACCCAAAGATATCCAACGTCCTAGCCAGAGGATCAGCTTTGAAAGTCAATCAATAATTTTATATAAAAATCTGTGGAGCCAATTAGTGCACTAATCAATAAACTATACAAGAAAAGTGTACATACTGTAGGCTCATGGAGGCCTTTCTTAAAAACTAATAGCAGAATTAATGAGAGATTAAAAAACAGCATTAAAAGGTATACAATTTGTGCTGCCACAAAATATAAATGTTTAGTGTGTCTCCATGTCTTTAAAGGGAAGAAGTATAAAAATTGTAACATATGATAATTTTCCATCACTTTCTGGGGTAAAAATGTGAGAACATTAAATTTAAAAGCAAAGAAAATTTGCCCCTTTCTGACTTCTGTGATGTAAATAATAAGACCAGCTTTTAGACACTGGTTACTGCAAAAGTCCACAGACGCATCAGATATGCCACAGCTCAGTATACTTCCTATTGATTAAAAACAAAAAAGTTAATTGTAGATTCACAGTTTTTAATATTTGTAAGCTTTTCAAAACAAACAATTCAAAATTTGGCCCAATTTAATGTTTTATATTTTAGTGAATACTGCATGAGTACCTGTTACTCATACAGTATTTTATCTGGTATTAAAAGACAAATATTATGCTAATTACATAGTCTAAAACAGGCTTAGGTTGTAGGCAAACCACAACTGGTAAAAATGACATCATACATATTAACTGCAATTCAGTACTTTTTTTGAAAGGTTTTATAAATTATTCCAGACTAATTTTTAAATTCAACAGAAAAAGTATACTACATTAAAAAAACACTGACCAGTAAAACAGAGAAAGATAAACGTGTTTTACATTACTGAGTGTTGTACTGATTCCTTTTATTTACATGCAGGAATGATATCAAGCGTGTCTTGATTTCATGTAATAATACTAAAAATATGAAATGTGTATACATGTAATCTGTTTTACCTTTCTTCCTGGGATTGCTTACATGATTTATCATATAACCCTCCTTGTTTTAAGTTCTGTCAAATGTGAAAGGTTATTGTTTTATATATATAATTTCTTGTCATGTTTTGCTATGATCATCATGCCAGAGAGAAAAGATGTTCCATCTGCCTACCTGGATGGGCCACCTCAAATTGGGACCCAAGTGCTGCTGTGCAATAGGTGATGCCTCAGCATCAAACCAGTTCTGATCCCTGACAGGCCTGACCCCATTGGCTCTCCGACGGTTTTGACTCTTCCAGGGATGGGGCTCCCGAAGGCTTTCCCCCATTCCCTTCATAATGGAAGTAGCCTTCCTATGGGTGGCTGCAGCAGAGCTACTCCCACAGGGAGTGGAAAGCAGTCCTTTCTGTCATCTCAGAGAAAAGTTTTTTTCTGAAGAGTGTCAACCTTGTTGAGAAGTTACTTACATTCATGTCTCTGGTGACTCTTCCTATGAAGTCAGTAGATGGACTGGGACAGCATGGGGGGGTCATGAGGTCACTGGAAAGAGGTGTGTGGCGCTCCGGATATCTATGCAAAAGGATGAAGGTCCAAGTCTGGTGCTTCCTGTCTTGCTATAGGGTTGTGAGACATGGACGCTATCCAGTGACCTAAGACAAAGACTGGACTCGTTTGGTACTGTGTCTCATTGGAGAATCCTCAGGTACTGCTGGTTTGAATTTGTGTCGAATGAGCGATTGCTCATGGAGTCCCGAATGAGGCACATTACCTACATTGTGAGGGAATGTCATTTACAGCATTACAGCCATGTGGCCCGGTTCCCAGAGGGTGATCCAGCTAGCAGGATCCTCAATGTTGAGGACCCCAGCGGCTGGACCAGGCCAAAGGGACGCCCACATAACACCTGGCTGCAGCAGATAGATGGTCATTTCTGGAGGGTGGGACTAGAACGCATGTCTGACTGGGGGGGTTTCTAACCAGGATCTCAAGCTGTTTTGTCATGTGGTGGGTGCGGCAAAATGCTGTACCAGTGAATGCTCCCCAATCTGACCTGACCTGACATATTTTGCTATGTATTTCCCTTACACTGTTTTGAGAGTCTTTATTGTTTTCCTTATAATGAAGTGGGCACATAAATAAAATTATCAGTTATTGTGCAGTAGTCTTGGCATAAGGCATAACAACTAATTGATTTAAAATAATATAAATGTTTTGCCCTTTTGATTATCTTGATTATTGCATGTTTTATTAGTTAAATAAATATAGGATGAAAAAGGCTTTGAGTGCACAAATAAAAAAGGTGTTCAATATATTTTTCATGAAAGTTATTCAGTACCTAATGCCCTAACACCAAAAGTTAAATACAGGCTTCCACTGAAACAGACATCTGCCTTTTGAATATTTGAGCAGGCATCAACCACAGCACCAACTGTGGTTATCACTGCTCTTGTGAAAAGAATGGAGATAAACCCCATCATCTCAGAGAGGGCAAGGCAAGTTCTTTGTACTACATGAATGTCAATGACAGAACAAAACTGAATAATAAAAAAAAGCACTAACTTTTGCAAGTAGCCAAAATTTTCACCAGACTCAAATCAAATGCATGTTTTTATTATATTATAGTAATAATAATAGCAGCTCACTACTCAAAATGAGGAGCACCCAGACCCGTAACCTTTTTGATTACAAGGCAGCAGTTCTTACCTCTGCACCATCCAAGAAGATATATCAATTTTCTGTTAATTGACATTTGATTTGGGGTTTTTAACTCATTGGCAGCAACATGTAAATTGAATGATTTTTTTTTCTTTGGTTATACTCTGGAATAAAAGTGCATGCGCTTATTTGAAATTTGGACTAAAGTCTTCACATATTACTGTATGTACTTCATAACATTATTACTATAAAATTGAAAAAGTTTCTGTTTTAGCTATGTGTTCAGCATTTCTTGCCTCGCATTTCCTGTCACCCTACATTTACTCAGATCAGACGTGGAACACACATGCAATGTAAGTTTTCCAAATAACGATATATTATTTACCTTATGCAGTTCCAGGCACCTCACAGCCAGATAAACAAACTTGAGCTAGGAGAATATCAACTGCGTCGGTGGGGGGGTTGGGGATGGGATAGCAGGCTGCCTGTGCTGATCGGCATGTTTGCAAAACAAAAGACACCGATGAAGAGGTGTGAAGGAATTTAAGGTGACCCGGGATTATGACTTTTTTTGTAGGCTTCAGGGATTCTAGTGTTTAATAGTATATTACATGGTCCACAAACCATCAAAGAACATTATGTAATGTGTCTGTATCCAAATACATTATGATTAGCTTTATTGACAACACACATATTAGTATTAAAATCCCCGCATCAACAAGCCTTGAATCTATTAGTAGAAAAGGATTTGCAGCCCTAAATGTGGAAATCATCTGTGACAGCAAGAATATTGTAAGGAATGTTGGACAGATAGTATCCAGGGGATACACAGAATGCATCACTCAGGTGGTACCCTAGAGTATTCTCTGAAAATATGTGACGGTAATGCAATAGTCCATCCATTTTTTCTTTTTATATCTCCTAATACAAATTAACGATCGATAACAACTGTCTTTTTTATCCTCAACGGCCATCTAATCCTGTGCGTTTACATTCTCTTCAATAACCTTGTTATTCACAGAAACCCGGTTTCTAAAATGCCATGTAAACCCTTATTCCAGTTACAGAAACCAAGTAATTGGCCTCTGAGAAACCTGGTTAACAGACATAGGTTTCTCCACGAATAACCCAATTATCTGAGTCTGGTACCTCTACAGCCTGGAGCTTCCATTCTGGGACTCCAAGTAGGCGCAGTTAACTCAATCAACAGTACTTGGCATTATTTGAGTCAGGTGACCCTCCCACAACCCTAATTTTAACTACAATGTAAAGGGGTGGAGCTCTGGAGTTCTGCGGCCAAACTCTATCAGTGATCATTAGAGTCAGCTCCACCTACTTGGACGACTCAGTGGAGTCAACTTCACCTACTTGGAGCATCAGTGTGGAAGTTTCAGGCTGAAGACGTATATACTTCTCAGTTAGTAATCCACAAAGGGAGAAAATGTATCAAATATTTATAAATAGTTTTTTGTTTCTAAGTTTTTGACAGCCTAACAGGTGTCATCATCAGAGAAAAATGATTTGACACACAGGTATCAAAGGCAATATATAGCAAATGAGGGGGTGGGGTGCAGGGGGAGGGTGGATTGGTAAGGTGGGGTTTGGAGGGTGTTGGTCATAAAGTCTTATTTATCATGTGGATGTTGTTCTTTTGAAGACTGCATATGCTGGGTTCATTATCAAATGTCTGTTAATGGAGTTTTCATTGGATAGCCATGTTTCAGCCAGCTCTCTGGCACTTCTACTATTAGCCCTGAATTTTATTTGCACCATGCTCCAGATAAAAGCGTGTCCAGTTGAACCTGTATGTGCGTATATCACAGATCGTGGATCCTTCTTTCAGCAAAGCAATGGCAACAAGTGCCACAGCAAGATATCGAGAAGAGAAACAGTAGAGGAGGGTTAGTAATGGTTTTTAAATATTGCATTACTTATATTTCTGTACAAATGACTAAGAAACACAGATACTTAATGCACATCAAATCAGCAGCTCTAATGAGGACATGCTTTGCTAAAGCAGAGAGTCTTCCTCTTGGATTTAAAAGCTGATACTGAAGGGACCTCTCATATAAAAGCAGGCAGATCATTTCTCAGCTTCCAGGTCATATAACTAAAAACATGAGCTCCCACTGTTATTTTATTAACCTTTGGAACCTTAGGTAGTCTGGCATCTTGAAATTTTAATGTTTGTTTTAATTTGTAAGTAATGATAAGTTCAGATAGGTAAATACGGCCTTGGCCATTTATAGTTGTATATGTTACAAGGAAGATCTTGAAATCGACCCTTGATTTAATTTGGAGCCAGTGTAAGAACCAGAGTTAACTGTTCATACTTTCTAGTTCTTATAATGATTTTTGCAGCAGTATTTACAAATAACTGAAAGCTTCATTCAGAATGGTTTGAATAGCATATGAATAACACATTCCAAAAGTTAATCCTACTACAAATAAATGCAATAATGAATTTCTTAGTATTCTGTATAGCCATCCATCCATTTTCCAACCCACTGAATCCGAACTCAGGGTCACGGGGGTCTGCTGGAGCCAATCCAAGCCAACACAGGGCGCAAGGCAGGAACCAATCCTGGGCAGGGCGCCAACCCACCGCAGGGTATTCTGTATATTTGGAAAACAATTTAATTTTCCAACATTTTTTAAATGGAAAAAACATGTTTTGGATAGTTTTGTAATAGGCATTCATATCAATCCACTTCTCTGACTCACTGACACAATTAATTAAGTATACCAGAGAAACATATTTGGTGTAAAAGAAAGGTATAGTTGGTTATTGTCTGCATATGAGTTAAAATTTTATTTTTTATTTTCTAATTATAGTTCCCAATGGAAGAATGTAAAGTTAAAACAGTAAAGGTCAAAGTAATAAGCTCAGCAGGACACCATATTTAACTTCTGAGTATAATGACAGAGTACTGTCAGCCCATTTCTGTACATACTGAAATCAATTTGATAAATAAGAATTAAACTAGGCAAGGACAGTGCCCAATGTAATTTTCCAGCCTATGTTATAGAATAGAATAGGCAATGGCGTCAAACGCTGTGCTTAAATCTAACAACATATTTACCATTAATATATAATGCATGCTATGTATTAGCATGTATAAATGTATGTATAAATATATTATTTTTTTGTGTTGTATTTTTGTCAACAGTTCTGAGGAGACATGCAAAATATACTATCTACATATGACAGTAAACTTAAACTGACTTAATATATGCACACACATATACAAACACATAAATATAATATAAATTTTTGCCTTTAGGGGGTGTAACAGAGCCACAAACCTCAGACTCAACTGGATCAAAGACAGTCACTGGTTCAAAATGCTTGTTTATTTTTAACAAGGTATAGGATGCTTGTTCATCCATTATGTTGTCCTTCCATGCAAGTCTCCTAGCTGTGATGAAGACTGTTGAACTCTTGTCTCTGATACACCATGGCTGTTAAAATGGTAAATTTAAAAGCAAAATATAAAGAAAAAATGTTTAAGTGAAATAAACTGAATGAGAAACCACTGCAACATGTGCTCCAAGCTGTATATGACATCTTACCTAGCCCTTCAAACCTCCAACTTTGCGGCAAGTCTGATACACCTTCCTGTCCACTTTGCTCTGGGAGAGGGACAATCAAATACATCCTGAGCAGCTGTCAAAAGGCCCTAGGGGACTGTTGCCACCGGAGGTGCCATTACCAGGTGCTGAAGGCATTTGCTGAGAGTGTCTCCTCAGCCATAACAATAAGCAGGTCTCACTGTCCCCCTAGGAAGAAGATGACATTCCTCAAATCAGGAGAGCAGCTGAAACTACAGCCTAGAGCCACTGCAGGTCTACATTCCACCACACAGGACTGACAGATGATAGTAGATCTGGGCAAGCAACTTAAGTTTCCAGCACATATCTCAGCAACATCATTGTGACCAGACGTTGTCATTCTGTTAGAGTCCTCATAACAGCTTACCCTGATAGAATTTACTGTGCCCTGGGAAGATTGTATAGAGATTGTAAGATTGTAAACATTTTACATTTAAGTTTATTGTAATTAGGCGTTTGCATTATGAACAGTTACTTTATGGAGGGTTTCTCACGAAAGGTTTAGCTCCTTCTCAAAGGGAGGTCTGTATGTTTCTCCTACTAGGGCCCATCCCACTGAATTAACATGCAATTGTTAAGATGTCCACCAACGCTGAATGTCACTGTTTCAAGTTACAGTTTCATGACTCACATTTAAGTGATTGAAATGTGGCTCACACACAAAAAAAAATTTGTTTGTAAGAACTTTTTAGTATATATTAAACAGAGAGATATTCTACATTTACATATTTTTGATACTAAAGTACAATCGGATACTTTAATACTTCTACTTCTTCTGCAGTTTTCTCATTGCCATATTTTACTTTTACTTGAGTCACTTTCCGTAAAGGTAGCTCTGCTTTAACACAAATAATGCCTTTTCAGTGCTTTTTACACTACTAATAGATAGCTGTATTAGAACATTAGAACAATGTAGAAGAGAACAGGCCATTCAGCCCAACAAAGCTTGCCAGTCCTATCCACTTATTTCTTCCAAAAAACATCAAGTCGAGTTTTGAAAGTTCCAAAAGTCTTACTGTCTACCACACTACTTGGTAGCTTATTCCAAGTGTCTTTCATTGTTTGTGTAAATAAAAAATTCCTAATGTTTGTGCGAAATTTACCCTTAACAAGTTTCCAACTGTGTCCCCGTGTTCTTGATGAACACATTTTAAAACAGCAGTCTCAATCCATTGTACTAATTCCCTTCATAATTTTAAACACTTCAATCATGTCACTTCTTAATCTTCTTTTGCTAAAACTGAAAAGGCTCAGCTCTTTTAATCTTTCCTCATAATTCATCCCCTGTAGCTCTGGAATCAGCCTTGTCACTCTTCACGGGATCTTTTCTAGCACTGCTATGACCTTTTTGTGGCCTGGAGACCAAAACTGCACACAGTATATCCAGATGAGACCTCACCAGTGGATTTTAAAGCTTAAGCATAACCTCCTTGGACTTGTACTCCACACATCAGGGTGCTACATAACCTAACATTTTGTTTGCCTTCTTAATGGCTTCTGAACACTATCTAGAAGTTGATAGTTTAGAGTCCACTATGACTCCTAAATCTTTCTCATAAGGTGTACTCTCGATTTTCTGACCACCCATTGTGTATTCAAACCTAATATTTTTATTTCCTATATGTAATACTTTACATTTACTGACGTTAAATTTCAACTGCCACAAATCTGCCCAAGCCTGTATGCTATCCAAGTCCTTCTATAATAATATAACTGATTCCAAATTATCTGCTAATCCACCTATCTTGGTATCATCTGCAAACTTAACCAGCTTGTTACTTATATTCCTATCTAAATAGCTTATATACAGTGGAACCTCAATTTGTGAGCATAATTCATTCCGGAAGTGTGCTTGTAATCCAAAGCATCAAAGTGAATTTCCCCTTAAGAAATAATGGAAACTCAGATAATTCGTTTCACAACCCACAAACATTTATATAAAAATGATTAATACAAAATCTTCACTCTAACTAACGGAATCACTGCTATCTGTTGGCTCACTGGAATCTTTTTTTTTTTGTGACTTTAACAAGGAAATCTATCCAATGACAGTTGCTTTTGCCTGAAGAGTCACTACAATTGGACACAAAATTAAAAAAATGCTTTACGCACTGTAAGGCTTATAAACTCTTTTGGGATTCCCCCAACAGCACAAGACGCGGAAGAGTGCCCCGAAGCAAGCAACCGCAGTCTCCCAGCGCTGTAGCAGTTCGCTGTAAAAGAGAATCAGAAAAGATCGCAGTCAAGCTATAAGCGCCTGCCGTCGATGGGTGATGCAAGGAACATTATAAATGCAAGAGCACAGTATTACTTAGCCACTAACCTGGTCACGACCTTGCCTGATTGCTGTGTCTCTGTATAGGAGAGTGGTAGATCCCGCTACAATAAATAACCATGCTGTTCCTGTTTCACGCTGAATAAAGCTGGTTTTGCTAAAGTACTGAGACTCAGCCTCGTGTTTTGGGGTGCATGACAGGGACTTGCACGTTACAGCACATGCACATGTGATCACCATGCTATAGTAAACAGTGTACGCTGATATGGATGTTGACTATATGAGTGAGGCACGCCGACTGAGAACGAGCATGGAAGATGATTACCCACAGTCCCCACATGACACTCGGCGGACAAAGCGTATATGTACTACTCGTATTGCAAGACCTCGCTTATTTATCAAGTTAAAATTTCTTAAAAATTTTACCTCGTCTTGCAAAACACTCGCAAACCAAGGTTTCACTGTATATTAAAAATAGCATCGGCTCTAGCACTGACCGCTGTGGAACACCACTCTTAACATCTTATTGAACATATTATTGAATCATCAGTGATGTGAAAATGTCTCTTTAGATTGTGTTTTAATAACCTTGTTAACTGTTAAAGTGACCTCCTTAATGGAATGGAATGTGTTATTTTAGGAAAAGTGGGTATCAATTTAAATACTCAGGTATGCATCAATGTTATTCCAATTGAAGCCAATAGTGATTGCATTTTCAAATTATGAGAGTTCACCAATTGAGGTTTTATTTTCAGGAAATCATTATTCTCATAAAAATGACTATATATATATTTCATTTACATTTTAATTTGTCTGATCAACATGCAGAATTTTGTGATTTACCCACACCATGATTATCTGATTTCTGTACAATAGGGAGGTCCGTAACAAACTGCTCTGATGAAATTTGGACAAACTAATGACTTCTACAGTTTTGGAAAAAAAAGCCACATGGTGAGAACATGCAAATTTCAGACAGCTATTGACGTTGGTGGACTGCAAAGTCAGGACTCTTGTGCATTTCAAACCATTGTGCCACTCCAAGCAACGTTATCCTTTGATTTAATGTATTTTATAATAAACAAGGAATACACTCACTCAGGTCACGTAATGCTTTTAATACTTAAGACAAAAAAAGATTTGTAAAAGGCCTTCATGCACATCATTGCAATAAAAAATGCATTTAGAAATGTATTTATCTTCACTGTTCAGTCATGCAAAGTATGTCAGCAAATTTCCAGAAAATCAAAACAAACAAGTAATATTCAGCTCATACATATGCGACTGTGTGCAAATCGAAGCCTTCTAAGGTGCAAAAAGATTTCGGTGTTTTATCCAAAGTGAATACAACTCACAAAACAGGCCTGATTAAAAGTATCAGCAACTAACAACATATGTTTTTTATATTTTGTACAATTTGTCATTATTTAAGTTTGAGATTTGCTCTTTTTATTCACTTACCAAAAAGTATTGACATAAAAACCAGATCTTTCAAATGCAGCTTTTCTTCTGCTCTTTGTATGGGAAATTTAATGCCTGTTAATTTCTGAATTTTAATTAGGACAGCTAATTTGTTGCCTTACTAGCCCACAGAAAGAATTATAAAGTTCACTTCTGTCTTATAATCATTTCATTTGTTCATTATATTATATGTAGTGTCTTCTTTTTTGCTTTTTTCCCTTTATTTGGAAAGAAAACATTACTCACAGAATACAACTCAATCAAACAAGTGAGATTAAAAGAGCAAATCAAACTGTAAGCTGCAAAATCAGTCCAGAATAAAAAAGAACTCGGTATTCTACACCCAAAAATTCTTCTCAGTCTGAAAGGTTTATTCATTTCTTTGAATCTGGCAGTCAATACCATTTTTGCATCACTGAATAGATCTGCACCTTTGTAGTTTGGTGGTCATTTTTCCATTTTAAGCTTGCAAAGTAATCTGGCAGGCATTGCTTTCTTCAAATATTTTCATGTCCTTTCAGAGCTGCAGCTATGCACATTGTGACTTTCTTGTTTCCGCATCACTCCTAGTTACTTTGTTCCTCACTCAATATGACTTCAGTAGCTAAATCCACTTTGCCATTTATTTAGATTTTTGCCCAATGAACTGCAGTTATCCTGGACAGATTTTAGTTACTATATAAAAAAAATGTGTGCAGGATTCATTTAATTGACAAAAATGCTGGAAAATAAATATTGAGGACGTACAGAAAGGAGAAAAAAAGAATGTGATTTTTTTTAATGAAAGTGTAACATTTTACTTCAGTTGATGGAATCACACTTCCACCCAGTTGCTCTGGATATCATTCATCTTGCATTTTGCATAACTTGACCTGTTTTTTAATTAGTGTTACTAATTATTTGCTCCACACTCCACATTTTTTTTAATCTTGGCCTCTATTTAAATAAAATAATATTACAAAATGATTTTCAATGACAGGCATCAAAAGTGCTTTTACCATACATGTTCTTAATTACTATTATTTTGTTATTTGCTTTGCCCCTCAAAAATAATTTATAATAATCCACATTAGCGAACTTCATTTTGCCCTCTTTACAGAAAACTACATAAAGAATTTTTTCCGTATCTCAGGTAAGATTATTCCATATACTAATGGATTTACAAGAGGGGGTAGAGTTAGAAATTCCAGAGAAGCAAACAAAGTTAATGTGTTTAATGCTCTCTTTAAATTAAGTCTGCTCTCTATTACTTCAAATAGTACCGAACTTGTAAAAAAAAATAATGTTACTAGATGTGGAACACACGTTTGAAAAGCTTTAAACTTGTGAGACTTAGAATTATTCCAACATACTCTAAGAATTTTTATGTAGGAATATATAATGAAAATTAAAGGTAAGCAAAGAGAGCAAATTATCAAAAATCCAAAAATATTATTAGTATTAGTATCTATGCATGATAATTTGACAATTTCCCAGTTGCTGCAATACACCCTATTAATTTCATAACTACATAAAGGCAGGCGTGCAACTAGTGATAGTCCCACAGACATTACAGTTATAGAGTACATCCATGCAGCAAAAATGAGCAATTTTACTCTTCTACTGGAAATCATAGTTACATAATGTAAAGGGAAATTTATTGCTATATACCTGTCATGAGCCATGACTGTTAAAATTGATATTTCAGCTGAAACATAAATATAAATAAAAAAATTCTGTGTGTAACAAGCAGTAAGTGAAACAACCTCATTATTAGTGTGCAAGTCAAACATAAATTTTATATAAAAACTTGTGGCTCCAATAAGTTCACTGAGGAGTAAATTACACAGAAAAATATACATGGGCTCATGTAAGTTCTTATCCACAAGTATTACAAAAATTATTGAACAATTAAACAATATAATTAACAAATAGGCAATAAATGCAAAAGGGAAATATAGTTCTTTTTTTCCTTCCATGACCTGAAATGCAGTAAGTTTAATTTTATTCTCATGAGTTGCATTTTCCATTAATATTCCTGGCTGCTCAGAAATTCCTATTGATTAAATAAAAAACATGTGATTTAGGTAATTGAATATCATGGATATTCAAGTAAAACCAAATGTAAAGTATAATATTACATGAAATAAATTCAACTAATTATGGCAGAATACTTTTATCTAGTCATCAATCAAATAAGATTCCTTTTATATATTTTCCAGTGAATATGATTTGCACATCCTCATATATAAAAAAAAGAAATAAAAAAGTATCTGTGCTTCCATTTTTACAGACTGTTATAACA
The DNA here is from genome assembly GCF_900747795.2 of Erpetoichthys calabaricus. Taxonomy (NCBI): domain Eukaryota; kingdom Metazoa; phylum Chordata; class Cladistia; order Polypteriformes; family Polypteridae; genus Erpetoichthys; species Erpetoichthys calabaricus. The sequence goes on along the minus strand of NC_041397.2, from coordinate 44,852,675 downwards.
GATGGTGTGGAATAATCATTCACATTTATAAAATGCTACCTGCCATCCTGGTATAAGGATCACTATATAAACAAATGACTCTGAATATCAAACAAATATAATTTGTACTAGAAAATGTAAAATTTTATGAAATTATGCCTTTTACTTCCATTTTGACAATGCATCATCACACATTTGAGTTAATAGTATACACCATAAAGCTTTACATATTCCTTAGGTTGTTACCTTTGTTTGTAGAACTCTTAATGTAATATGCATTGGAGAACTTTTCTGGATCTAAATGATATAACACAGAGAACAGTTCAGGTTTTTATACTTAAAACAATGGTCTGCTGGGGTTTAACACATCAACTCATTATCTTATTAATCTTAGTATTTATTGTCAGGAGATATCACTTTGTTTGTGTAGTAATCATAAAGTATGTATTTTATAAGACACATTTTAAGTTCACAAAGGATTTCATAAACAATAAACTATTATTCACTCATTTATTTTCTCAACCCTCTAATTCGAGTAGAAAGTGGTTGGGAGCCTGAGCCTGCCTGTACAGCATCGGGCACATGGCAGGAACCAAGCCTGGGTGGCATGCTACCCCATCAAAAAGTACACTTATTTTCAAACCCTAACACGCTAACTCTCAATCAGTTTAGTGTCAGCAATTATCCTAATATGCATGACCTTTAGGAGTGGAAATCAACCCAGGTTGCAGGTGCTTTGAAACAGCAACAATGTAAGAATGGAAAAATGACATTTAAATTGGTTAATCAATTATCTGTTTTGCCTTCTGCTATGCTGGTAATTAATCAAATATTTCAGCAAGACTTCTACTTTATTTACCTTTCCTATCTCTGTTTTAGGAGGCGAGTCTAGACTTACATCAAGATTACTGAAGAAAACTCATTTTAAGAAAAAAAAAATACAATTTTTTGATAAACACAAAGATGATAGAAAATATGATAACTGCATATATATTTTGACATATAAAACTGGACACAGACAGACTAGACAGACAAATGTATAACACAGAAGTCTCTAGCTGTTTACTGGTTAGTTAGAGTTCTAATTTATCTTGGCACAGATAAATAGTTTTACAATATCAAGTCTTTAAAGATGATGTCCAATGTTGTGTGGAGTTGTTGTTTTGTTGTGTCTCCAGGTTCAAGTAAGGATTCTTCTTGTGTTGGAGTGCACTTATTCTCTTGGCTGCATGAGCCTTTGTTTGTGGTGCGCAGTGCTTTCCTCAATTAGACCCTTTGCAGTGTCATCTGCAATTTCATGGGAAAAGCATTACTCATTCTAAACACAAGGGTTTAGATGTTTGGGGTTTGAAGTTCCCTTCTTGAAGTGATGGCTGCTTCTCAGCCTTCAGACTGGCTCAGTGTTTAGCTTGGGAAACTGCATCTCAGCTTTCAGGTTTCCAAAGAGAACAGTTTGTGGGCTCCGGCTCCCCAAAGAAGAGTGGCTCATAGCTTTTTAGTTTCAGAGAGCAGGTTTCACAGGTTTTCCATAATTTTGGAAAATGGGAGCAGAGCCCCTGTGGGAGTTCCCTCTGAGTACCCCTGAGAGAGCCATGTGAGAGAGCCAGAAAGAATCCCAAGTAAATCTTCAGGGTGGTGCAGAGAGTTTTAAGGGAATGTACAAGTTTAACTTCTCTTGATTTGTTTAAAGTCACTTCCAGTTACAAACTCAGGGTCTCCTCATAAGTTGAAGTCCAGGCATATCCTGATATTTGGAGTTGAGTCACTTGGTTTGGAATGCAAGTGGGGGAAAGCAGAGCTGGATTTCTGTGAAATCTGCTGCCTTGCAGACCTGGGACCTCATGTATAAACGGTGTGTATGTACAAAAATGTTGCGTAAGCCTGTTTCACGCTCACATCGCGATGTATAAAACCTAAATTTGCCGTAAAGACGCACATTTTTACGCCAGCTAAATGCTTGGCATACACAAGTTCTCCGCTCGGTTTTGCAAACTGGCGGCACCCAGCGTCAAAGCAGTGCTTTTGTTCCAGTGTGGTTTCCCTTTCTTTTTTAGATCCACATCCCTGACGCGGCTTTATCAAATACACTGAAATTAACCACATATTGTTTATTAGTTTATGGCATCTGATTGTAATTAACCTGTAACAATATAATAGTCCACAGCATAGCCAAACTATTCCAAATACCATAGCTGCTTTATTGTTCCTCTCAATGCAATACTCTGAGTATTTATCCCACTGTATCTGAGTGTGGAATCACAGCTCTACAGCAGCTGATCGGAAAGAGAATTATCGGTATACAGCATCAAGCACATGCGGCCTCAGCCATGCGCACATTCTATTGAACTGCTTTCATATGACAAACGCTTCAGAGCCTTTCCTGTACGGACCTCGAGGTTCAGAAACAGTTTCATCCCAAGAACAATAAACACATTCAATCAGTCCATCAAGTGCTCCTTGTAGAACTGTTTGTAATTATTAGTACAATCACCTCACTGTAAACTTGCAATACAGTTATAATATTGCACAACCTGAGCCACTTTATAAAGCGCGTATTTACATATGATGACGATATCATTTTTAAGATGGAATGCAGCAAAATATGTTTATTACATTATACAGATAAAATGTTAACATCATTTAAATAATCTATATTGTTAATAATTAAACATGTGAGGACACGGTGGCACAGCACTAGTGACGATCTGGTGCCCCGTTCAGAGATTGTTCCTGCCTCGCGCTATATACAAGCTGGGACTGGTGTGACCTTGGATGGATAGATGGACGGAATAATTAAACATGTACTATGAAGATATTTCAATGTTCCTTAAAAGCTTTGAAAAATCGGCGTTCTAAGCTTACAGATGGCTTAACATCTATTACAGAGCTGATTGTGTGGCGATTGGTTACTTGGAGAAAGAAAAGGAAGGACAGGAATCGGGGGTTAGTACATTTGACAGAGACGGTATGCTGCAATAAATTATTTTATCAAGGGTCTAGCACGCCGCAGCAAGCATCTTGTGGGAGGCAGGAACAATCTCTGGACAGGGCGCCAGCTTGTCACTATCACTGTGCCACCATGTTCCCATGTTTAATAACATGCTTTAACTCCTATCATCATGAAAATGATATCAAGTATACATCTCAGTATTTTAATTATTCAGAGAGCTGTAATATCACAAATGTAATTGATTCTGTTACCTGTCGGAGGAAGAGAAAGCCCGTTTAAGAAGCACATAGTGATTCACACACATAGAGCACATAGAAGAACATATACAAAACAAAGCATTTAACGTGCTACTTTAGTTACGATGGTATTTGAGAAGCTAGTAAATTAAATGATTTAAAGATGAAGTTTATGATGTTCTACTTTAATGACAAAATATACTATGTGATTAAAGTGGAAATTTTGAGATTAAAGTTGACATTTCCAGCTTTTTTCCCACTGTGTGCCTATTTTTTTTCTTTTCTCTGTACCCTAATAAGCTTCCATATGACACTCAGATGGTGGGCTATGACTCACCTTTTCACGGCGACTTTGATATCTGACAACTTCTTTTTTATTTCGGGCACTGTGCGACTTTGTGAACTTGACTTTTCGAGTTTCTCTGACACTCTGTGTTACTTGATCAACTTCCTTTTGTTGTTTATACCACTGTTAAAACCAACAAATGGTAAGTTTTCCTTGCCTCCACTTGGTATTCGCTGAAATTCTTCGATTTTCCCCCGTGCTTTTGCCATTGCCTTTTCACAGAACACTGAGCTTAAGGGCTATTTATATTGATTTGCATATTCAAAGAGGTGTAATTCTGGGAGGAGTTAGGGAGTGGCGGCAGGTGCGTGCACGTGCGTTACTTTTTACGCTGACCGGGATTTATGGAGTGGAAGAATGTGGAAGTTGGCAAACGCACAGATTTAGGCATCTGGATTTTTTTGTGCATATGCACATTTCTGCTTTTGTCCATACGCCATTTTTTAGTGTGAATTCTACGCACGGTATTATGCATGAGGCCCCTCGTGTGACACTAAAGCATAGCAGAATGGCCAATGCTCACTTTTTCCTTTAACAATAAACACAGTACCATTATGCCACCCAAGTTGATAACATTGGTTTTCTAAGATTGGTTATCTAGTTTCTATCACTGTGAATTCTGTCTTTTAACTTGATGAAAACGTGATTAAACATAACATAAAAGAAGTCAGTACATGACAGGTTTTTATATACTTTGTGTGCCTCACTTTTATGCACAATGGCAGAGCCAAATAGTGTTATATTTATAGTAGTTAATTAAAAAAAAATACAGTTCATACATTGGGGATAATTGGCCATCTTATATTAACATGAATGGTTCCCCCAAAACCCACCAAGATGGAATACTGACATTGTGTTTAAGTTGTGAAACAATAACAGATTTAATTTCCATGTTACGGTACTTAAAGTAAATCGAATCGCTTTTGTAGGAACATTTCCAGTCTGTTTCCACTAGGCACTTGACACTGCACTGAAAATCCTTTTTTGTCTGTTCAGTAACTCTGGGTTTAAACACTTTACGTATGTAATCACCCCAGTTTCCATGGAGCATTCTTAATAAAACAAACAAAGTAAACTTCATTTTCTCAACAACAGTTCCAGAAATAAACTTCATGCAACTTTTCACAGTATGATTTTTCTAGAGGAGGAATATGCTAGGCATCGTGGGAAATGTTTGCATGGTTGAAAATCTGCACTAGAGTCTGGCTTGCAGTCAAAGCTTGTCTCTACGGTTCCAAGAGTCCCATTGTCAGTCTGTAGAATTTTGCAGTCTATCATTCTAATTATGCCAGCTGTTACACACACAAGGAAAACATGCTAGGAGAACACAAATTATACCTTAGCAATGTGGAATGTGTTATTATTGGGATTAATAAAGTATCTATCTATCTATAAGAGCAAAGCAGCATTCAATTAAAATTGCACACAATACAAATATTAAGCCAAATATTTTTTATTTAGTTGTATTTTCATATTTATATTATTTAAAGGAAATTGCACAAATGATCAATGTAGAGAACTGGCACAGTTTTGGAGTGAATTTTAAAATATTATCAGGTGGATTCTGGCATGGTGCTGGCACCTTTGGACGGTAATTGGCTGCCATTTCTGGCCCTAACTGGGCCAAATGTAATCTACTAGCAGGGTTGCTGGCACCATATCCAATCCAAAATTCCAAAGAATAAAGAAAACTAACCTTAGACTGCATCAGAGGATGCTGCATGGCTCTCCGACAGGTAAGGGTGGCACACTTTTTATTTTTATTTTCAAAATCAGTTCAATTCAATTTAGTTTATTTTTGTATAGCACTCTTCACTTAGTGCAGGTGCAGAGTGCTGTGACAAGTTTTCATTTTAGGTACAAGTATAAATTTTACAAATTATTAAACATAGATGTAGTACATATTAAGACACAGACATACTTAAACACATAGGGAAATAAAGTAGTTTGAAACTCAGAACCTTAAATTGAAACCAAGAGTATCTACCCATTAACTAATTGTTGAACTATGTCCAATCTGAAACAGAGGAGAGGAAAATAAAAACTCCAGTCAGCAGCATTACTGGAGAAAATAAACCTTTGGGGATTCCCGGACTATTGTAAGAAAGAAAGTCAAAGACAAAGTCAGACAGCCACAGTCCTTGGGCCTCATGTATAATGCCGTGAGTAGAATTCACACTAAAATATGGCGTACAGACAAAAACAGAAATGTGTGTATGCATAAAAAAATCCAGACAAATAAATCTGTGCCAACTTCCACGTTCTTCCGCTACATAAATCCTGGTCAGTGTGAAATGTAACACATATTCATATGCCTGTTGCCCCATCCCGACTCCTCCTAGAATTATGCCTCTTTAAATATGCAAATCAATATAAATAGCCTATTAAGTTCAGTGTTCTGTGAAAAGACAATGGCAAAAGCACAAGGAAAAAAGAGGAATTTCAGTGAATACCAAGTGGAGTCAAGGAAAAACGTACTATTTGTTGGTTTAAGCAGTGGTATAAACAACAAAAGAAAGTTGATCGAGTGACATAGAGTGGCAGAGAAACTTGAAAATTCAAGTTCAGAAAGTCGCCCAGTGCCTGAAATAACAAAGAAGTGGTCAAATAACAAAGTCGTGAAAAGGCGAGTTGTAGCCCACTGTCTGAGTGTCATTTGGAAGTGTATTAGGGTACAGATAAAAGAAAAAAAACGGGCACAGTAGAAAAAAAAGGTTGAAATTTCTACTTTAATCACATAGTTTATTTTATCATTAAAAGCAGAACCTCATAAACCTCATCTTAAAATTGTTTACTAGTTTCTCAAATACCATCGTAAATAAAGTACAGCAGTCAATATTTAGTTGGGGCTCCTTTGGCCTGGATTACTGCAGCAATGTGGTGTGGCATGGAGTCGATCATTCTGTGGCACTGCTCAGGTGTTATGAGAGCCCATGTTGCTCTGATAGTGGCCTTCAGCTCTTCTGAATTGTTGGATCTGGCGTATTGCATCTTCCTCTTCACAATACCCCATAGATTTTCTATCGGGTTAAGGTCAGGCGAGTTTTCTGGCCAATCAAGAACAGGGATACCATGGTCCTTAAACCAGGTACTGGTAGCTTTGGCACTGTGTGCAGGTGCCAGGTCCTGTTGGAAAATGAAATCTGCATCTCCATAATGTTCATCAGCAGCAGGAAGCATGAAGTGCTCTAAAACTTTCTGGTAGATGGCTGCGTTGACCTTGGACCTCAGAAAACACAATGGACCAACACCAGCAGATGACATGGCACCCCAAACCATCACTGACTGTGGAAACTTTACACTGGACCTCACGCAACGTGGTTTCTGTGCCTTTCCTCTCTTCCTCCAGACTCTGGGACCTTGATTTCCAAAGGAAATGCAAAATTTACTTTCATCAGAGAACATAACTTTGGACCACTCAGCAGCATCCAGTCCTTTTTGTCTTTAGCCAAGGTGAGACGCTTCTGACGCTGTCTCTTGTTCAAGAGTTGCTTGACACAAGGAATGCGACAGCTGAAACCCATGTCTTGCATACCACTCTTTGTGAATCTCCCCCACATTTTTGAATGGGTTTTGTTTCACAATCCTCTCCAGGGTGTGGTTATCCCTATTGCTTGTACACTTTTTTCTACCACAGCTTGTCCTTCCCTTTGACTCTCTATTAATGTGCTTGGACACAGAGCTCTGTGAACAGCCAGCCTCTTTAGCAATGACCTTTTGTGTCTTGCCCTTCTTGTGCACAACTGTCAAGTCAGCAGTCTTCCCCATGATTGTGTAGCCTACAGAACTAGACTGAGAGACCATTTAAAGGCTTTTGCAGGTGTTTTGAGTTAATTAGCTGATTAGAGTGTGGCACCAGGTGTCTTCAATATTGAACCTTTTCACAATATTCTAATTTTCCGAGATACTGAATTTGGGACTTTCATTAGTTGTCAGTTATAATCATCAACATTAAAAAAAATAAACATTTGAAATACATCAGTCTGTGTGTGATGAATGAATCTAATATACAAGTTTCACTTTTTGAATGGAATTACTGAAATAAATCATCTTTGTCATGATATTCTAATTTTATGACCAGCACCTGTATATTTATGAGCACCAACATTCATCCAGATATTGACTGAAGAACCTTTTCTTTACTATGCAAATAAATGTGGTCTATCCTTTGGATTGTTAACATTATCCACCAAGTACACTTTAAAGGCCAGAGCTGGTTAATCCATTAGGCGACTTAGGCAGCTGCCTAGGGAGTTTTTGCTTGTGGGGTGGCATTTTTGAAAGTTAAGGGGTGTGTGCAGTGTACACCAAGGGGGACCCTGAGGCATCCCCACTACACTCCCAACCCCCCTCTCCGGTTGATGTTGATTTAGCAGTGTTACCTGCTAGGCACCACTTATAAAAGTAAAAGTGCATAGGCTCCATACACCAAAGGTCGGATGCTTCTTAATGTCCACATTATATACACAAAGAGGCACTGGTAAAAAAGGGAAGTTAAATCGGATTGCAGTGCTGAGATGACAGAAAGTATGGATTAATGGACATGCTGGAAGTCTCCATATATGGTGACATGAGCTATGTAATGCAACGAAATAAAATGTTTTAAATTAAATTGACAAATCATCCTTTACATGTATTATGGGGCAGGGCACTTGATTTTGTGTTTGAAATACAGTATATGCAGAGAACATTTCCATATTTAGAATGGATCTTCAACTATTTATATTTCACTGGATGTTGGTGGAATATCTTTGATAATATAACACACACACACACATATATATATATATATATATATATATATATATATATATATATATATATATACAGTATATAGTATATACAGTTTAACTTTGTCTTCTTACATGGTACTTGTAGAATGATTATAATGGATTTCAACAATATCTGAAGACTGGATTCTATAGTTAGGATTCGGGAATCTAGTATTTGCTCTCAATTGCTGCATACTTTGCATTTTCATTCAGGATCATTCACTGTGTCTTCTTTATGGTACATACCAATAAAGCTCACTATTGAGTTTATTATTCTAAACATTTTTTTAAATCTTAGATTAACAGATTTTTGTGTTTTGCTACTCATGTGCTCTACTGCCTCATAGCTCAAGGAACCTTTCTTCGACTAGCTGCCCAGTTATTGTGTGAGTGAAGTTTGCATGTTCCCTCCATGGGCACAGAATATTTCATCTGCCAGGAGCAATAATGAAAATTTGAGAATAGATCTTCAAGGCGAGTGGTGCTAGCACACTTGTGGCATATGATGATGACAGATGAAAATTATCAATAAAAAGGAAAGCATTAGACAAGTGCAGAAAAGTGAAATGAATAAAAGAGTTAATTCTTCAGTCTATTTTAAAAATTAGGCTACACATGGTAAAAACATGTAAGAATTTTCAGGAAAAAGCAGGTGGTGACATTTCTAATTTAGACAAAAGTGTAGGTTAAATTATTGGGATGCATGATACAATGAAGAGGATGTGGATTACTAAAATAAATTTTAAAAAAGTTAGGGAAAAAGATCTTTTTTTGAAAATGTTTTTGAAGCAGCAAGAAAACAAGGAAATGGAAGTTGTCTAGACAGCAGAAAGGCACTTAGTAGTAATATAAAAGCATAAACTAAATAAACTGATAAAAATGTAAGACATTTTGAATACCTTCAGGCTTGTCATTTTTTGTAAGTATTAAAAGGGGTGGTGAGAAAAAGGGAAATTGTGGTATTGTTTTTATTTTTGACAGATTACAAGGCAACTCAGTCCGCTTTTTCAGGCAAGATGAAGAAGGGGCCTGAGTTGCCTTGAAAGCTTGCATATTGTAATCTTGTTTAGTTAGCCAATTAAAGGTGCCATGTTGCTTGACTTCTCACTACATTCATAATTGCTAAAATGGTACAACACCCTAGTACTATTTTTGACAGACAAATGGTTTAAAAAAGATGTTTTAGTCAGCATAGTGGCACATGATTTAGGGTTGCTATCTGGTCAGTCCTTTTCCAGTTTGAATATTCATTCATGTCCATTTTTTTAGAAGTACTGTTGTCTGGTGTCCTCTGGTATCTTAAATGACATACATATCACATTAAATGGGGACACTCTGTTTGCCCTCTGTTTGTTCAGAGATGGACTGCCATGCTCCCTGGGACTCTGTAATGTTATACGTGTGTTTGCAAAATTAAAAGAGGAATACTTTTTATGATGCTTACAATTTTTTAATGATCATTAAATATTCTTTATAAAATAAATATGTAGTTCAGAGGGAGAAAAAATGCTCTATGACATCTCTAGGTGATCAAAGCTAAGAATAGTAAAGATCATTAGCTGAAGTACTCCAGCCCCTGCAGGATATTATTAAAAATATAAAAATGCAAGATGTACGCCATATTATATCATTGTCACAAGAAGATATTTTACTTAAGGTCCTATAATCAAAGGTAAGTATTAAATGAGCTACCACTGCTTTTGCACAAACTAAGTTTGGATTTGAGAAAATCTAGGGGACATAATGGGCATGCTTATCATTTTACAAAAGCTGAACAAATGAAGAATATGTATTTCTTTCATGTTAACTACCCTTTATTTAAATAGTAATCTTTATCTCATAGTAACATAATTGTTGATTTAAATTTTATGTAAATTCTGCAATGGCACTCAGTCCCTTATGTTACAAGTATTTTTGAAAATAAATAGACAGATCTTTGTACTGCACCCTTAGATGTAATAGGCTTTGGAAATTGATGACTAGATCTTTCTTTCATTATATTATTTTTTTAATTTAATAGAGCATTTTTAGATACATTATATCATTGTAAATTCACAATGTTTAACATAAAACTGGATATAATTGCAAGCAAACTTAACAAGCCAAAATTTTACCTAGTATGTTACTTTACATTTTGTGTATTTATGTACTAAACAAAAAAAAAAGCTATTTTTATTTAATACTTTATGTTTGCTTTGCTATTGTGCCAGAGATATTTTGCTATAAAACATATTTTTTTTATTTAATTAACAGAATTGCCTAAACATCCTGAAATACTGATGGAAAATGTATCTGACGAAAATAACATCAAACTTATGGCATTTCAAGACATAGGGAGTAATAAGTACATGTATTACTTTCTTGCATTAATAGTTTATCTTTTGATTATTCTGTTTAATTGTTCAATAATTATTGTAATTTTTCTGGACAAAGGCTTGCATGAGCCCATGTACATTTTTCTATGCAATTTACTCCTTAGTGAACTTGTTGGATCTTCAAGCTTTTACATAAAATTCTTATTTGATATTCAAACAGATATGCAGGTAATTTCTCTCCCTGCTTGCTTTATTCAGATTTCTTTAATTACTCTTTATATTTCAGTTGAAATATCAATTTTAATGGTTATGGCTCATGACAGATATATAGCAATACATTTCCCTTTACACTATATTAGTTTAATTTCAACTAGAAAAGTACAAATTTTCATTTTTGTAGCCTGGATGTACTCTCTGTTTGTGGTAACTACTGGTACATCACTAACTGCATGTCTTCCTTTGTGTGGCAAACAAATTAGAAGCCTGTATTGCAGCAACTGGGAATTTGTCAAGTTGTCATGCAAAAATACAAATAATAATAATATTTTTGGGTATTTGGTAATGTGTTCATTTTTTATACCCTTCATTTTTATTCTGTATTCTTACATTAAAATTCTCAGAGTATGTTGGAATCTTTCTAAATCACATAAGTTTAAAGCTTTTCAGACATGTGTACCCCATCTTGTAACATTACTCCTTTTTGCAACTTCACTACAATATGAAATAATGGACAGCAGACTTAATTTAAAGAGAGAAATAAATGCTATAACTTTATTTGCTTCACTAGAATTTTTAACAGTTCCTCCTCTTTTAAATCCGTTAATCTATGGGATCATCTTACCTGGGATACGGAAAAGATTTATTTACATAATTTCTTCTAAAATCAAATAAATCTCAGCTCAGTAATGTTAATTATGTGGTTTCCATTACACATGTGTAGTTGGGGGGGTGAGGAAAATGTTTATGTGTGAGCCTAACAGACAGATTATTGCAAAAGGAATAAAAATGATATTATGATTAAAGAAAGCTTTGATACCTGTCTTTTCTTTGTGTGTTTCTTCAATATTTATAAAACTATTAGATTAATTAACTCTGTAAGCAGTATTCTAAATATGAACTGGGTTCAGGGCTCTATGATATACAGTATACACTCTTAGAGAGTCAAGGCTGGGGGGCTGTCAAGAGGCAGGGCCTGTTAAAGCCCATTGCGGCACTTCTTGTGTGATTTTGGGCTATACAAAAATAAATTGTATTGTATTGTATACATCCACTCAATGTGAAATTTGCAAAATGGCACTTGATTCCAAAAGTTATCTGCAAATTATTAGAATGGGAAAATGACAGTCACTGTGCTAGGGGGTAAACGTTAACATTATACAAAGTTATTGTCTGTTTTACCTGCATTTTTTATCACTCTTTAATTTAATATTGTTTCATTATCAGTATGCTGCTGCTGGAGTATGTGAATTTCCCCTTGGGATTAATAAAGTATCTATCTATCTATCTATCTGTCTGTCTGTCTGTCTATCTATGTGCTTTGTCGGATGTTACCCTCTATGAAGGTCCATATCCTCATTGTTGAATACCATCCTTGCCCTTTGATTGGGGTGTTTTCTCAAAACCATAATAGAATTAGGCATCTTCTCAATACCCTATGATAAATGCATTAATACATGCAAACTAATATTGAATTTTGAAGTTTTATTTACTGAGGGTGTCATTTGTGATGTAGCTCTGGCATGAAAACTGTGTGCCCACGGTTCTATACTTGAAAAGGTTTGATGAGCATGGATAGATGGATTCATTTTATTTTTGACCACAAGAAAATTGGGTAAAAAGGATAAAAAAAAGTTTCACTTTTAAGTTGCACTGCACTTGAGAATAGAACTGTAAAGCAGCTATGGTATTTCACAGATCATAACCATCTTTTTTAATGAATTATGAAACATTCAAAGTCAGTTCAGTCACTCAAGGCACAGTTTTACTGGGCTACACTTTTTTAAACCTGGACAAGTACAACTTCTACAGCTTAGTGTTCATTAGAAACAGGCAGACAATACTAGCAGGTATCTCATGACAATAAAAAGCATGCATTTATGGTGGAGTTGAAGTCAAAGAAAATTCATTCTAGAAGTTGATGAACGGAGTGCACACCTGGTAAATATAATGTAACACAAAACATCACCTAAAATATGCTAATAAATAATAGAGCAACAGCTATTAGGAAAATAAAAAATAGAAATACCTGAATAGGCAGGTAAACAAAACAAAGTGGCTTTGTTGTGAAACTTTGGCATTATGGGAACCAGGATGCATAAGGGAAAACACAAAGAGAAGAAAACACTTCTAAAACTTGTTAAGTAGTCTTATGAAGGGTGGAATGACAGCTGCTCAAGTAAAAAATAATTTTAAAAAGTAAGCTGCATGAAAGTCAAATAAACTAAACAAAGCAGTTTTGTTTTGAAGCACTGGGATCAAGGGAACTGGGAAACAAATTGTAAATAAACAAAGAGAAAAAAATCTTGAAACAATGTCAGAATTTATAGAAAACACCACTGAATTGTGCTAAAACAGTCCCCCAATCTGACATTAACTGCATAGACGGCATAGTGATTCAATGGTTTCTGTTGTTACTTTACATTTGGATGAAAATTAATTAAATTCCTGTTCCACTCACTAACTATAGAGAGCTTAAATTTTCTCCCAGTGCCCATATGATTTTTCCCAGTTCTCTGGTTAACTAATTCCACCTTTTAACAATGTAAATTTTAAGTTAATTGGCAATTCTAAAAAGGCCCTGGTTATGCTGTGCATAAGTGAGCTTTTAGTGGGTAGTTTTTATTTCTAGAGGTTTTTTGAGCTTTGTGCCAGACCCAGCATGTCCTGGGTCTGTCCTGAGGTCACGTCCTGGTTGGACATGCTCAAAACACCAGGAGGCATCCCCATTAGATGTCCGAATCACCTGAACTGATCCTTTCGAGGCGGAGTTGCACTACTTTCAGCTCCACCTGAATGTCTGTGCTTCTTACCCTGTCTCTAAGGCGCAGACCAGACACCCTGGAAAGGAAACTCATTTCTGCCTCTTGTTTTTGCAACCTAGTTCTTTTGGTCACTACCCATAGCACTGGACCAGGGGTGGACAATGTCGGTCCTGAAGAGCCACAGTGGCAGCAGGTTTTTGTTCCAACCCAGTTTCTTTATGAGAAGTAAATTATTGCTGATGAAGCCCTTATTGCTTAAGTGATATTTTGATGCTTCATTTTAGTGGTCTTGTTTGTTAAGGCCCTTCACCCTGTAGCAGTTAAGCCCTCGATTCACCTCTCGAACCCTCAGGTACCACTCCAGACACTGGATAAATGTCCAAGACTTCTTTATTAAATAACAATAACGTGCTTCAACCCGGGAGCACATCGTTCCTTCCTGTCACGTGACTGTGACGTACTCCCGGGTTATAGGGCACATAAGAGCCCACGAGCCCCCCTACAGCGACTCCCAGTGGCCCCCAAGGTATCCAGCAGGGCTGTGTGTAAACACTACATAGTCCATGAGGCCCTGCTGGAACTCGGGGCACGATCATGCTGTCGGGAGAGCTCCTCCTGGCGGCCTGGGGGTGAGGGCCGGAATATGTAGCCGGCCATCCATCACAGTTCCCCCCCCTTAGCGACAACAACTGGGGCAGAGCGTTGATCCCCGCGAGGGACGTCCTCCTCCAGGAGGACACGGCAGTCGGGCCTTGGCTACGCTGTCTAGACCCCCCAGAGAACCTAGGGGGAACGGTGTATCCTCTGTCCCTCCGTTCCCCTGTCCTCCGAGGACAACTAAGCCAAACGTGGCCCGGCTGATGGCAGTGGTAGCAACGCCTTCGTCCTCCCGGTGGTCTTCTTCCCTGGGACCTGAAACATCTCGGGAACTCCACTAGTGTCAGCTCCGCCCTTTCCTCCGCTAAGGAGGGTTTTACGGCCGCTTTGCTGCTCTCCGCCCGTTTCTTTACCTTGTCAGGAGACCCGCGGTTTATTTCGGGGATCTTCTGCTTTCTCTGGGGCTTGTGCTCAGCTTGAGGCTCTCTTTGAAGAAGAGAGAGCCTCTTTGCTGTTTGCACGCCCGTTGTTCTATGTTGTTTCAGAGGCGGCATCATTAGTACCGCATCGCTCCGGGTAACAGCACTGTTTAGTTGTATCAGGAAGATCGGCACTTCCCCCACCCCTTCGGTAACCAACGACAACTCCCTCATCACGCGGATAGGGGTTTTGAGGTCCGAATCAGTTCGGGAGACCGCGTCATACGCATGCCCCGAGTTCTTTCCTCCCCACGACCACTCAGTCATCGTGCCATGCTCAACTGTCGGGTTCACAGCGCTTTGACACCCGCTACTTATTCATTGCGGTGCCGGCTCGCACTGGGTCCCCTTATTATATACGGTACAGATTTCACTCACCTGCACCGCCGAATCAATCGAGACCGGGGCTTCACGGCCTAATCGCCGTAGGTACTCCTGTAGTCCTTTCAATGGCGCTTCGGCTGTAGCTCCCAGCTCCTCCACATGCTCCTTCAGGTCCTTTAGTCCCTGGAAGAAAGCATACACGGGCTCGAGATATTTCTCGAGCTCCCGTAAGTCTATAAAGTTACTTATTTCGGCCGGAGGTAAGTTTGCTTCCGCATTCGTCTCACCTGCCGGCTGGGAGCCAATGAGCACGTCTGCTCCTGGCACGTGCTCTGCTGGGCTTCGCGGAGGCTTCTGGGACATGGAGTCCGAAGAGGAACGGGTAGCCTCCAGCGGCTGACTGCGATCTGCCTCTTTTAATTTGTCGGCAGACCGTTCAGTCACTTCCCGCTCCTCTTTACTTCTTTTTAATTGTGGCGCTGCTTTGCTCATCTTCCCCTTCCCTTTCAGGAAGCTTGGATCCGTCAGGGAACGAATAACCTTACCTAGGGACCCGAACTGACCGTCACCTTCCCGGCGTCCATTGCGTGCGATCACGCGATGTGGGGCGGCGAATAAACAGGTCCCTTCCTGGTCAGGTGACTTCGTATTTTCCTTACGTCTGTCCCAGCCTGCACCAGGATGGCTCACGTGATCGTCCTCTGCGAATAGGCTCCCCAGGTGTACATCCACAGACTCCTCGACTTCGCGGCCATTTTGCCAAGGTATGAGGCATGGGTCTTTCTTAAATGATGTCCCGAACCGCTCGGGTTCTGCAAAACAAGACAACACAGTTCCTTGCGCTTCGGGCTTTATCGCAACACATACTTCCGACTTATGAGGGATTGCTTCAGGCATCAACACAACAGTAGATGCTGCTCCAATTTGCCTGTTGATCTCCTGTTCCCTTCTTCCAATAACTCATTAACAAGATTCCAAAATACTTAAACTCCCTCACTTGAGGCAGCATCTCATCCCCAACCCGGGGAGAACATTCCCTCCCTTTCCATCTGAAAACCATGACTTTGGACTCGGAGGTGCCTTTCCTCATCCTGACTACTTCACACTTGGCTGTCAACCATTCCTGTGTATGTCTAGGTCACAGCCTGATGAAGCCAGCAGGACAACATCATCTACAAAAAGCAGAGATGTGATTCTGAAGCCAATGCACTGGACACCCTCCACTCTTTGACTGCGCCTAGAAGTTCTGTCCATAAAAATTATAAACAGAATTGATGACAAAGGACAGCCCTGGAGGAGTCCCATACCCACCAGTAATGAGTCTGACTTACTGCCAGCAATGTCAACAAAGTTTTCACTCCAGTTGTACAGGGAGTGAGCAGTCAACAACTGGCTGGCCTGGTACTCCATACTAGCAAAACACCTCACACAAGCACACAGAGGGATGTGGTCATATGCCTTTTTCAAGTCTGCAAAATACATCTAGACTAGTTGAGCATACTCTCATAAGTCTCATGGAATCCTTGTGAGGGTCAAAAGCTGGTACAGTGTCCTACGCCTGGGTTGAAGTCTGCATTGTTCCCCCTGAATCTAAGGCTGAACCAACAGTTGGATCCTCCTTTCCAAAATCTTGGCCTAAGCTTTCCCAGAGAAGCTCAGGAGTGTGATTCCCCCTAAAATTGGAACACACCCTCCGGTCCACTTTCTTAAAGATGCTGCGCTTTGCTTGGCCTGTCAATACTTGTCAGCTGCCTCTGGAGTCCCACAAATTAACCAAACTGGAAATACCTACTTCTTCAGTCTAAGGAAAAAAAAGAGACAAAACATAACAAAACAGAAGTTACAATAAACCTCACCTGAGAGAAAAAGAGGAGAGCCAAGAGCATGGGCAAAAAAAGTAAGAAAAAAAATAGAAGGAAAAATGTTCTTTTCCCCCCAGATTTAAATGCTTATTCTAAAATTTTATTATTTAATTCTTACAGAAATCCACATACAGGTAAATGATATAATTCACAACAAGCTCTAAATCTTTATAGATTCTACATTACACTACATTTAAGAGTTAAAATACCTCATCATCTATATGGTAAGTGTGCTGGAAACAAATAATACGGAAAGTACAGGAAATGCAAACTCGGAAACACTCAAACGCCCACACAGAAAGTTTTCCCTGACTCCAATTATTGTTCTTTCAAGA